>NC_056731.1:212781814-212844314 GCF_019279795.1 Protopterus annectens
TCCTAATGGAAATTCCTTAACTCGCCATCCTTGAGATATCTTCAGCTGCAAGTGAAATGAGTCTCATGGCAAATGTGCAACGGACTGTAGGGTAGCCAACTGCAAGCCAAAGGAAGTCTGTGTCTCAGCAGTTATTGCTCCTGAGAGGGATCTGGAAAGAAGTCTGATAGTTCAGCTAAACAGTTCAGCGATCTAAGTGCGAAAGTCACTGAAGTGTAAACACACTTCCTAAATCTGTCCAATGCCCTAGACTCCCTGTTGGGGTGGGTGAAAAGATGAACTGTATTCTGCAAGTTCTTTCTCTGCGGCCATCGCTATGACCATGGCATCATTGGTATTCCTTTGCTCCAGAACTCTCTTCCCTTCGGTGGTGCCAGGATCCTATCTGGTCTGTTAGGGATCAACTCAACAGAACTGGGTTCCATCCATGCCTGTCAAGAGATCAAATCAATAAGATCATCGGTGGGTGGAGTCACTCAGGAAGCAAATTGGCCAGATCCAAATGCCTCCAGGAATACCAATTCCTCTTGGGAAGGGTTATCAGTAGACCAACCACACCTTTGCTTAAGGATCTCCAAAATGTCTCTAAATAAGACATTATCAGGTGGTGATCGGAAATTGGTATCTTCCGTAACCACTCCCTGAGATGAGTCTAAATGCCTCCACTTGCACTTTCTCTTCCTAGGGACTTCTTTGGTGGAATGCTCTGGAGAAGTATCGGAAGATATAAGTGTACCCTGCTGGGTAGCCTGAAGATGTTGGGCTGGCTGTTCCTGTAAAGCAGAGTGTTGAGGCTCAATATACAAAGACATACTGAATTCTAAAAACAGATGTGAGGAAGGAAAAATTGTCTGTCTTCTTGTAGAGAACACTCTACCACCTCAAAAGAAGCATGCCCCAGGGAGAAGGATGGCGACGGTGCCAAAAAGACATGTTTCCAGACCGCTGGCCCCTCTGAGCCGAAGGCAGTCCACTGATGCAGAACTTGGAGTCGAGCTGTCTAATGCAGAAGCTCCAAGGGGCAGAGATGGTTCCGACAGCTTTGGAGTTAACTCTTAACACCTCAGATCCAGCAACGATTCAGCTCCGGGAGTCATCAGGCTCCAACACACTCAGGGCCGGTCCACTCAGAGAAGGTACTGGAGCTGAGGAAACAATCCTCAGATCTGATACAGATGGCCCCGGAAAACTTGGATCCAAGGGCTATGAAACAGAAGGATGGACTGCAGAAGGAGCCAAGATACGTGGAGAAATACTAGTGAAGGTCTCCAAACCCAAAAGGGTCAGATTTGGGAGAACTACCATCTGAATCTGTGTCGAGAGAAACTTCCTTATCATTTTATCCACATCTGCTTCTGTCAAGATTCCTGGAAAAATGGGAAGAAGAGGCCACTGAAGGGACCTAGAGTGATGGCACCTTTCTAAAAATGGGGATGGTAGCCTAGAGAGGACAGGGTCAACAGGAGATGCATACCGGGTCCGGGGGAGCTGTTTTGGCTCTAAAAGAACCGGATCTAATGAAGCAGACTTTGTAACCGAAGCTGTCTGATCTGAGGATTTGGTCTTTGAATCTGATCATTTCAAGATTTTCAGGGCTAGCTCTGTGGTCAGATTGGAAGGAGGAACAGAGGATCCAGGAGGTTCCAGCTGGCATTTTCTGGACTCTTTCTTGTCTACCTTGGAGGGCTGAGCTACAGTCAGTGACTCAGAAAAAGAAGTCAGAAGTCATCCTTCCAAAATTTATTTGTTCTTCCTATCGATCAAAGCCTTGGTGTTAAAAGCTTTGCAGATGTCACAGGACACATTTAAGTGCTCATGGTCTAAACAATATACACAAGAGTTATGGACATCAGACAGAGGGATCTTATGCCTACACTCTCTGCATTTCTTAAAACCCAAAGGTTTTTCACCTGTTCTAAACAATACTATAGAAAAAAAGGGCAGAATAGTTTGGAAGTCAGAAAAGAAATGTTACCAACAATGGTAATATAAGAGCTACTGTAAGGTAAAGGCAAAAGAATAATAAAAAAATACCAACAATGGTCAGTTACACTGAAAAGGCATAGGATAAGGGAGGTAAAAGGAAAATAGTTAATATATAGAGAAATTTAAAACAGCCAAAAAAAAACAAAACAAAATTTATTTTACTTGTATCTTATTACAATACTAATGCTTGACAGGAAATGAAATCTGAGGTATTGAGGGAGACTACAGCATTATGGATAAGGGAGGAACACGAGAGTTTGTAGCATCCATGAACTGTATAAAGCAGCTGAGTCGGATCTAAGGATTGGATCCAAACTCACATTTTGAGGAATGAATGAAAATTGATAACATCAGATCTTTCTATTTGTGTTATGTATATCAGCCTTAACTGAGTAGCACTAAAATATCCCTTCAAATCAGGTAATTCTAAACCACTTTGTTTTATTGGAAGTATCAACTTATTCAACTTGACCCTTGTCCTCTTTCCCACCCACATAAAATCCTTCAACTCTTTATTAACTACTGACACCTTCTCCTCTGACTGATAAAGATGTGCCTGACCTGTATATAAAACTAAAGGGACTAAAAACATTTCACTGCTTATATCTTGCTATCCATATCCATACACAACTGTTCAGTTTTTGTATTCGCTTTTGTTTAGTCTCTTCCACATATCCTTGGCTGCCATAACAAAATCATTTTTAACTCATACTCCTAAATAGTTTGTTTTATTCTCTGTTCATAAATATGGGTATCACTGAACCAATGCATATGTGGGTACATAGTTTATAGCCTTTGTTTTGTCTTCATTAGTTTTATATCCCGAAAAGACTTGAAAATGTTTTAGAATGTTCCACAACACTGAAATGTCCTTTCCTGGTTTTATCATGTACAAAATACTGTTGTCTGCAAACAAAGCCAACTTTTCTTGATTACCATGACAATTATGTCCTTGAATTTCTGAGTCCCTTATTTTTTTGTCAATGGCTTAAATTTTAAAGCAAATAAAGAGGAAAGAGGACACTCCTGCCTGGTCCCTCTGTTCAGCCACAATTTATCAGACAGGAACCCTTTCACTTTAGTCTTAGCTTCTGATCCCTCATATATCCTCCTAATTAATCTTATTATTGCATCTGGGAATGCAAATAGTTCCATTGCAGAACTCAAAATCTCAGCTTACTCTGTCAAATACTTTGTCTGCATCAAGATTTACCAATAACAGTGGTATTTCCTTACATTCTGCTTCCCTTTGGACCATTGTTCTATTAATGTTGTCAAATGTTTGCCTCCCCTTCACAAAACGGCACTGATCCATATCTATCAGTTTGGTAACATATTTGTCATTCTTTTAGCTATTATCTAGAAACAGTTTTTAACTATGGTTTAAAATTGAAATGGCCCAATATGAAGCTGAGTCTGACGGGTCTTCACTGGCTTTAGTTATTACAGCCACTACTGATTTTTTCCAGGATGCTGATGCTATCCCTCATTTTAAAATACTGTTAAACAAAACCATCCAGACCTTTATCACTTTCTTCCCCCATAGCTTCCAAACTTCAACAAGAATACCATCTACTCCTGGAGACTTTCCTGCAGATTAATTAGACATCGTCATTTTTATCTTGTCTCTTCCTAGCTTAACTGTTAGTCATTGAGCTTCATCCACCACTAACCTTGGCATACTCAATAATAATAATAATAATAATAATAATAATAACAAATATTTCCATTTGTGCTTTTTCCTGATTTCCACATTCTACTGCTTCATACAAATTTTGATAAAATTTCTAAAATATCTGTAATAGATCTCTATAAGATATCTGGTTATTTTTCTTGTTACAGACTCCCCAAATCTGGCAAAGACCTTTTCTATTTTCTGTTGCCGAATTAGTTGGCCTAAAGGTTTTTGCGAACTGGAATTATTATAAAAAACAGTTACTTAACAGCAATCTTTCTAAACTCATACATATTATCCAGATACTTCCTGTTTTTTTCTTTAGTACTCTGCATTTATGCCTCTTCTTGTTCTTTGACAACCCCATATTCCACAATACTGTAATGTTTGTCACCCCTCTAAATAATTCTTGTTACTTATTAATTATATCTCTATTTCTTTTATATCTACCCTATTTTTAAACTCCACTTTCATTTTTTCCCACTCAATAGCTATAACATCTGAAGAAATGTCTACCTCCTCTAATGACTCAAATAATTTTCACTATCCATTCCTTAAATTCCTTCTTTTCAACAAGTAGGTAGGGAAGTATCAGTCTCTCATTTTTACTTTATTACCCTGCATTTTTATCTTAATTGTTATGGTGTATTAAATGAAATATTTATTGGATGTGTGTGCCAAAACCTTCAATTAAATGCACATGTTACTGTGAAATATGATTTCTGACTGGTCTAGTTCTATTAACTTGGGGAATAATATGTACATTCTCTCCAAGTTCCTAGTACAGAATTCATGTGTTCCATACCAAATATTTTCATAAATTTGTTCATAAATCTACCCTCCTTTGTTATATTTTCCCTTCTAGGTCCCCCAGATACATATTCATTGTTGCAAATCAAGTTTCGGTCCTCACCTATAAGCAATACTCCCTGCTGAAATCTGAGTATTTCTCCCAATATATTCTTAAGCTCCATAATGGCATTTTTTAGGTGGAATATAAAAATACATGCCAGCAAAATCCTCCTCCTGGCCATTAGCCACTTACTACCACAAATCTACCATACTCCTTTTTCCCCCTTCTATGACTATTGCAACTTCTCTAGCAATTAGTATAAGTACTCTTATTTTCCCCTTTTCCTGATACTCTGCTGAATATACATCCTAAAATTCTTTCTTTACCAAATTCACATGCTTACTTCTTTCTGCTGAATATTCATCCTGAAAGCCTTTCTTTATCAAATTCACCAGCTTACTTCTTTCCAAATGAGTCTCCTGTAGCATTGCTATTTGCACTCTGCATTTCTTAATATAATTCAATACTCTTACCTTTTTGTCTATACCTGTAAGGCCATTCATATTCCAAAATAATATGTTTAGTGTAGCCATTATGATAAGTTATTATTCCTGCCTATTATATGTGACAGTTTTTTAAATGTCTATTTCCAGATTTTGTGCTAAATGCACCTACAAATATTTGGCAGGTTAATCCTTTGTACAGTTTCTTTTCACCTCCATTTGACATTTTATTTTAATGCAAACCCTCAAAAAACAAAACCCCAGAACACCCCTGTAATCTTTTAACTTGAAACAAACTAAACTATGTACACCATCAAATAACGAATTTCAACCCTACTGATACTAACAATTGTCCCAGATTGACAGCTGCCCCAACAGGCATTAACTAGCATAAAATTTAAGTTATCCATGCGAAAGCGCATTTTACAGCCAGTCCTCCTAATTACACTAATTGCTTTCTATTGCTGTCTTATCTGCATTCCCCTCCCAAATGTGAAAAACAGCTTGTATGCTTTCAGAAAATATTAACTTTTAGCCTTAAGAAAACGTGCACTGGCTATCTTTAAATAAACTGAATTACTCACTGTTCTAGTAAATGCATTTAAGTATTTAGTTACCTGAAAAGCTGATATCTGTTACTCACTTCCAATAATTTCAAATGCTATTTTTAATGAGCTGCTTGCCCTTGTTCCTTACTTACTGAGTGAAACATAAAACAAAACTGTCTAGCCCTCTCAGTTTATTGCCTTCACCTTTAGTCAGTTTATTTCCATGGAAACATAAGAACAGAATGTACTTCTCAACTTACAATTAACTTTTATTTGCTAATGGAAAACTATTCATTACATTGTTGTTTCTCATTTTTAAAACCCACTTGCTTACATAAAACACAAACTATACATTACATTGTTTCTCATTTTTAAAACCCACTTGCTTAAATAAAAAACAATGTGCCATTAGATTAAACCAAGGGCATGAATTCAGACATTGTTCTATGAAAAGGTAAAATAAAACATTTCTACTCTACATATATTATAATCAGTGCACTTTTACACCCCATCCCCCACCCCAAGATTACAGCCTATTAACCTTAATGTTCCTTCATCCAGACTGTCTTCTCTTTTTACATTATAATGCCATTTCTTAAAACTAAAAAAGAAAAAAACGTACTTGTTTATTTTAGTATATTTCTCACATACAACAATCACGGAAAAAGATTTACTATATAACATGCAATTTATATCACAATATGTTTTATACAAATACTGTTAAGAACAAAAAAATTTTTACTTACAATTACTTTTTCTTTTTCTTAGTGTCCTTCCAAACATTAATGACATGAAGTGGGGTATATGTCAGTTCCCCAACAAGTTGAACAAAATCAACAAAAATCTAATCTTTCTCAGCCACTTTTTCTTGTAAAGTCACAAATGTAATTGACACTTTATAGTTTCATATGTATTCACTAATTTCAGTGTTGTTGGTCTTCTTTCTGTGTATCTCCATCTCTGAAACCCAGGCGCCAGTTCAAATCCAAGGTGCTCCTAATTACTCTAATCAACTCCTGTGGTTTTTTAGGTCTCTCAGGCATTTTCCTTTGCAATTCTGGAAAAAAATTCACTGTCAAAGTCTCTCTATGAACTCTATTATCAGAAGAATGAGACCCAGAATTCCCTTCTGTTTGATGGTTCGCTTTTTGTTGCAGAAGCTTTTGTATTTCTTCCTTAGCCTGTTCTGCATCAAAAACTGACTTTGATCCTTCAGGAAAAATATTTTGAAGATAGCTGGATACAGCAGCTTGAATCACACCTGCCTCTTGATATTCCCTGATTGCTGGTATAACTTTTCTTCTCTTATGCCTGGTGTACAGTCAATAATAGTTTTCCATACAAACACTCTGCTGTCTCCAATTTTTAATACTTTGCCCTTCTTCCACAGTTTTGTCAGGATCAACTCTTTCTGTGGGTATGACTGCATCTTTACTAATACAGGTCTTGGCTGCTTTCTCATAGCCAGGCCTGAGCATATATACAATGTGCCCTTTCATTTAACAAATCTTGCTGTGGAATACCAATCCAGTTAGCTATATGCTTTCATAAAATTAATACAGGCTGTTCCTTCAGTTTCTCTGGCACAGCAGAAAGTCTCAGGTTTTCTCTGCGTGATCTGTCCTCTAATGCTACCATTTTTCTTAAGACCTCTTCTTGAGATCTCATACTTATGTACTCTCTTTGCCAAAGCTGGAGCTTGAACTGCTTATTGCTGAACACCTGCTACAGGATTCTTCCCAGTCAGTATTTTCTCCTCACTTTTTCTAGTTGATTTTCTTTTTCTTTCTTTCAGGCCCTCTAAGTTTCTTCTACTTGTATCCAGGCAGTGTACTTAGTAGCCAGTAACTGATTTTTTTCTAAAACAGGCAGAATAAAGTACAGTTGTGTACCTACCATAAATGTAGATGTTCGAGTGTATTCACTGTTGCAGTCATTACACTTGGGTTATCCTGCTGGCAGGAAACCCGCAGTTGGCCTGAATTCCAAAGTCCTGGTCCGGCGTTGGTTGCTGTCGCCTCTTCCCTGACATCAGTGCGCCAGGGGTATAAAAGATGCAGCTGACACCATTTTCTTCAGTTTTTCTTGCCCCAGATGTCAGGTGCCCCCAAAAGGGTAGGCTAAAAATTTTGCAAATAAAAATGCATGCACTAACATAAACATTACCTTCTTCTACAAGCAAATACACCACATAGGTTGTATAGAATAGAGAAGTACAGATAAGTCCCAGCAATGAAAGGGGGATGGAGGGAGGGTAACCTGGACTGCAACAGTGAATACACTCGACCATCTACATTTATGGTAGGTACACAACTGTACTATGTTCATCATGTTTCACTGTTGCAGTCATTACACTTGGGTTGAATACCAAAGCTGAGGTTGGGCGGCTGGGTCTAAATAGGATTAGGAGTGGCTATGAAGCCCTGCAGAACTGCAGTGGCAAAGCCTGCTCTGGATGTAGAGTAAAGAGGTAAGTGGTAGTGCTTGGTAAAAGTGTGCACTGAACTCCAAGTTGCAGCCTCCAAAATTTTCTTGGTTGGTACTCCTCTGAGAAAGGCTGCTGATGTGGCTGCTGCCCTGGTAGAATGTGGCCTAATATTCTTAGGCACTGATTTGTCATGCTGTGCATAGCAGAAACAAATGCAGTGTCCTATCCATTTTGAAATAGCCTTTCTTTGTGATCCTGCAGCATATGCCACAAAAAGTTGCTCAGTTTTTCTGAAGGCTTTTGCTTTGTCCAAGTAGAAGCGTAGCTGCCTGTGTATGTCCAAAGAGTGCAGAAGTCTCTCCCCTTTATTCTGGGGATTTGGATAAAAAGTTGGCAAATGAATGGTTTGGTTAAGAGCCACACTGGATACTACCTTTGGCATAAATGTTGGGTTTGTCCTTGGAGAAACCCTGTCCGGATGAAAAATGATAAAAGGTTCCACTGCCATTAATGTCTGTAACTCTGAGACTCTTCTTGCTGAAGTTATTGCTAGGAGCAGAGCAGTTTTCCATGATAAGAATTTTATCTCAGCTGTATTGCTTGGCTCAAAAGGAGGCAGTGTGAGCTTTTCCAAGACAAAGTTGAGGTCCCATGTAGGTATCAGTGCCCTCCTTGGGGGTCTTATGTTTTTTGCCCCTCTGAGGTACTGTCTTAGCAGTGGATGAGAGAAAATAGGAGGTTCCATATTGTAATGAGCTGAAATGGCAGAGGCATGGATCTTAATTGATGAGAAAGATAGGCCTTTGTCTAGCATCTCAGTTAGGTATTGTAAAATCTGAGGAATGTTTGGAACAAACGGTCCATGTCCTTGTGCCTGGTTCCAAGCACAGAATCTCTTCCATTTTTCTGCATAAGATTTCCTGGTGCTAGGCCTCCTGGCTTCCAAAATGACATCCAGAACTGCTTTAGAGAGAGGTGTGTTCTGAGTGGCTATATTATTCGCCATGCAGCCAGATTTAATGTTCTGAGCTGGCTGTGCAGGATCTGATTGTTTTGTTGGGTCTGAAGATGAGGAATTTGAGGTAAAGTCCAGGCTGGCCCTTGAGACAAGCTCTTTAGGATTGGATACCAGTGATGGCGTGGCCAGTCTGGGGCAATCAGAATCATTTTTGGCTTCTCTTGTCTAACTTTTAAGAGTACCTTGGAGAGGACAGGCAGTGGTGGATAGGCATAAACTGTTAGGGTTTTCCAGCTGAATGATAGCACATCCACTTTCCATGCTTGTTTGTGATAAGTCCTTGTGAAGAATCTCTGTAGTTGGCAGTTGTGAGGGGAGGCAAATAGATCTATGTCTGGGCATCCCCATTTCTTTGTTATCATGCTGAAGACTTGTGAATCTAGTTTCCACTCGTGAGGGTCCATGAGGTTTCTGCTTAGTTCGTCTGCCAGAGTATTTTTCTTATCTGGCAGGAATTGTGCCTGCAGATGTACCTGATAGGTCAGTGCTGTGCTCCACAAAGTCATGGCTTGCCTGCAGAGGGGGTAGGAATGTGTGCCCCCTTGTTTGTTTATGTACCATATGACTGTAGTATTGTCCGTCTTTGGCAATAGCTGTCCTGGATCTAGTAGATCCTTGAAGGCTGTCAGGGCATTCTGTACAGCTAGCATCTCTTTTTGATTGATATGAAGATGCATTTGGTCTGTGGGCCATGTGCCCTGTATACATTTTCCCGCCATGTGTGCTCCCCAGGCATAATCCGATGTATCCGTTGTTAGTGTCTGCCTGGCTGTGGGTAAAGTGAAAGGCTGTTCCTTGTTGTGGTGACAGGCCAGTGCCCACCATCGAAACTCTTGTTGCAAGCAGGAAATGAGAGTAATTATTGTTTCCAGGCTGTGGCAATGTTGAGTCCAAACACTTTTAGATACCATTGTAGCTTCCTCATATGCAGTCTTGCATATGGAATTAGAAGGATGCAGGATGCCATGAAGCCCAAAGCCTGCAGAATTTTTCTTGCAGGGAGCTGGGTCTTTGTTGCCATCATTTGAAAGTAATGAGTCAGTTGCCTTTGTTTGTCTGGCATGAGATAAGCCATCTGGGCAGTTGTGTTTAAGCTTGCACCCAGGAATATTATCTCTTGAGAGGGCACTAGCTTTGATTTCTTTTCGTTTACTCTGCACCCTAGGCAAGTTAGTAATCTTTTTACAAACGCCAAATGCTTTAGTAGAATGTCCTTGCTCTCTGCTTGAATAAGGCATTCATCCAAGTAGGGATATATTTGAATTCCTTTTTGTCTGCAAAATGCAATTACTGGTACCAGGCATTTTGTGAAGACCCTGGGCACAGTAGATAAGGGCAGTGCAGAGAATTGGTAATGCATTGAGCTAGCTATGAATCTGAGGTTTCTTCTGCAAGATTGTCTGATTGGGACATGCAGGTATGCTTCTTTTAGGTACAAAGTAACTAGCCAAGCCTTCTTGCCCAGCATGGGTAAAAGTTGTTGCAGTGTCAACATTTTGAATTTTGGAATGTCCAGAAAAGTATTTAGAGTAGACAGGTCCAGTATTGGTCTCCAAGCTTTGCCCTTTCTGGGTACCAAGAAAAGTCTTGAGTAAAATCCTTGCCCCTGCTCTTGCTGTGGTACTTTTTGAATAGCCCTCATGTCCATGAGAACAGAAATTTGTTTTTGTGCCTCTGCCCATTGATTGCGTGGCAGGTCTGGCATACCTTTTGGCCTTGGTAGGGTGTGAAAGTGGAACCTGTAACCCTGAGAAACAATATTCAGTACCCATTTGTCCTGGGTGATCACGTGCCAGTTTTGTGAGAAAAGTGCTAGTTTTCCCCCTAAGGGTGCTGCCAAAAGGTAAGTGCTTAGCATTGGTAGAGGAAAGTCATTGGGACTGTTTCCTGTAAGGTTGTGATTTGTCTTTTCTGCCTTTTGGGGCTGAAGCATCCCATTGTTTAGTCTGTATGAGCCTTGGGGCTGAGATCTGCCTCTTGGGCATCTGTATCTGCCTCTTTGTGGCCTTTCTGATACTGGAAAAGACCAATTTTTAGAAGGCCAGTTCCTGCTAAATCTGGGTGGCTGAACCTGTAAGAAATCCTGATTTTGCTTTATCCTCCATTTTCTTTAACACCTCTTCTGCCTTAACACCAAACAAAGTATCATGCTGTAATGGAGCATTCAATAATTTTGCTTTAACATGATCAGGTAAACTTTGTTCTTTTAACCAAGCATGCCTTCGAATGACAGAACCTGTAACTGCAGCTCTGCAAGAAGCCTCTAATGAATCAAAACCACATTGCAAAGTATGCTTTCCCACTTGTTCAGCTGCATGCAATAAATCCTGCATTTCCTTATTTTCAGGACATTCTGAGCTTGTAAGCATTTTCTGTTTTAGCAAAGACATTAGGTATTGTTGATATTTAAGCATGTGAAACTGGCAGTTTAAAGCCCTTACAGCTAATGTAGCAGAGGTGTAAACTTTTTTCCCCCATCTGTCCAGAGCTCTAGAATCCCTATCAGAGGAAACAGGGCTTTTTGCAGTGGAAGCCTTGTTTCTGGGTCAGCAGCAGGGTTTTTATAAAGAAATTTATGAGAATCTGGGACCCTATAGTACCTATCTGGCTTAACTGGTGCAGGGGGTAAAGAATCAGGAGACAAACTGGATTCAGAAAATACATCATCAACAATATCTAGTACAGGGGGGATAGCAAGGGGCCTGTGCTGAGGCAGTAAAAGAAAGTCTCTGAACCTTTTCTTTGATTCTGAATAATCCTGGCTCTCCCAGTGGAAATGCTCCCTCATGGTGTGCAGGGTTTCCCCAAAAGAGTAATCCTCAGGAGGAGAGGCTGAAGGGATAGATTCTTCAGCATCAGAGTCCTCATAGGGAGGAAGAGAATATCCCTGTTCTGAAGAGGAATCAGAGGAAATGGAAACCTGGTTAGAGGAGTCATAGTCAGTGTCTTGCCTAGGCCTTTTATCAGGAGGGGGATGGGAACCCCTGATCAAAGTAATTAGGTCCTCGGCCATTTTAAGCATCTGTTTCTTTGGCATGGATGACTGTCCAGGAGAATGCTGTACTTGTTTCTTTGTCTTTAAAGGTGTTTTAGACTTTGCCTTGGATGCCGAAGTGGTCTTGATAGTAAGCTGTGTAGGTCTGAAAACACCCTCAGAAGCCGATGCCTGCTCAGCGGCTCTGGACCCATCTGAGGGAATAGTTTCCATAGGCCCAATACCTTGAGTTTCCAGAGGCCTAGTTGTCTCCACGTGGGAGTCGGCCTGTGGCTCTGAGGTAGCGGGTGTCAGGGGCAGCGAAAGCGCCTCACTGAGAACCAGCGACTGGCCTAGAAGAGGTTTCATCGTCTGTTTTGGACCTCGGATGCCTGTCCTTATATTTGTCCTTGCGCTTTTTATGAACTACGGTCATCGGTTGTTCCGACGGCATTATATAGTTAAACCTTCGGCCAAAGTAATGTAAAGCAAAATCGAACCGACGCTTAATAGTGCGTTGGTTGAATCTAGCACAAAACCAACAACTAGCAACGTCGTGGTCAGGGCCTAGGCAAGGAATACAGTAAGAATGAAAATCCTTATGAAGTATTTGCTTCCCACTAGAAATACAATTGTTAACTTTTACTGACATCGGTCTGGAGCAAGAAAAAGTTTCCCCAATAGGGTACTTAGCTTTACTGAAGACTTCGGATTTCTGCTATGAGTAACCCCAATGAAAAGACTGTGGGGAATACTTCAGAGTTACTGTGAAGCTAACAAAACTGAAATCCAAGTGATGTCTAAGAAACGTGTTTTGATATGGAGGTGCTGAATGATTTCAACTGAATGTTAAAGATTCAGAGGCCTCTCTCTTTGCACAACCAAGAAAACCCAGACGTAAAAGCTAGGCTCTCAAAGTTTATTAAGTGGGGCAGTTCTTGAACCAAGTTTAACAAATGTAGGGCATGACAAGTAGTGGTAGAATGATATGTACTGTAGGTCATTTTAATAAAGAGGTTGTGTGTGCATGTGTCTGTATATGGATATTATGTGCTTACCATGATGTTGGATTCTTCCCCCCAGTCCATCCAATATGACTAATGGGAATCAAGCCACTTCTCAGATCGGATCCTGTCTTTTCCACCAGTGCTCTTTGCCTTGAGCTACTTCAGAAAACAAAATTCCTCCCATAATCCTCCATTACACTTAATGCCCTCAGATTGAGTTTTCTTACTAATGGTGATAGGACAAGGTGAACATATGCATATGCTTATTAAACAAGACGAGTCAAAAACTTTAAGCTAACCTGTCAGGGTCTTAAAAAGAGGTGACAATTTAGAAGGGAGAGATATTATATCAGACAGACTAGGATTAAAAAGATACAGTGTTATAGTAAGCACATAACTTCCATATATATCTTTTTCATCCAATGCATCCCATCTGAAAAATGGGACAGAATCTCAACATATCTGAATTACAGGGTAGCCTCATAACAATATAATTCTGAGAACTGTAGTCCCAAAGAAGGCTCAGGATCTTGAAATTAAATCCAGTTTGTAATGCTTGGCAAAGATATGCAACATAGCCCATGTTGCTGCAGCACAAATTTAATCTATAAAAGTCATCCTGAAAAAGTCTGTAGAAAACTGAGTCAGACCTTGGAGAATAAGCTCTTGGTTTAGCTAGTAATCATTTGTTTCTCAAACAGTATGTGAAGAAAATGTAATCTGAAAGCCATCTAGACAGTATTATTTTGGAAACTTTCCAACACAGCTTGTTTGGAGCAAATTATAAGAAATGTGTCTTTTCTTATTGTTCTAGTGCTGTAGAGGTAACATGTGAGTTATTTATGCTCATCTACTGCATGCAGAAGGTACTCCCTCTAATCAAGTGATTAGGAAAGAAAACAGGTAAATGGATCGGTTGGTTTAGATTTGCCTCTGAAACAATTTTGGAAGGTTGGGTTGTGAAAAAACAGGTATGGAGGAATGGAAAATAACGTGTAATTCTGAAATTCTCCTAGCTGACACAAAGGCTCTCAAAAATAAAGCTTTCCAAGACAGAAATTTAAGTCCCAGAATAGGTTGGTTTGAAAGGGGTTCTCTTTAGATATTCTAAAACAAAGCTGAGGTCCTAGGAAGGAATTATGTCCTCTACTGAAGGATGCAGGAGGATAGCTCATTTCAAAACAGCCTTTAAAAACTTGTGTTGTGTGACAGAATGGCTATGAATGCCATTACAAAAAACAGAAATGGATGCCAGTTGTACTTTAATTGTAGAGTAACTAGAACTAGCCTCAAATAATTCTGACAGGAACTGTAAGACCACCGGGATAGAAGTAGAAAAGGGTTCTATACATTGTTCATTGTCCCATACACAGAAATGTTTCCATTTACTTTTGTGAACTTTATCAGATGATTCTTTTTGTGAAGCTGACAAAATCTGAACCACACCCTGGGATAACGAAGGGTCCTTGGCCATCAGTGGAATTGGAGAAATCATGCATTCAGGTTGAAATTTTATAACTCTGGGTAAGGTTGCCCAGATGGATAAGAGAGTAAATCCAGGTGAGGATTTGAAAGCCATGGGTGCTTAGATAGTTGGGGCCTGAGAAAATAGATTTGCATGGACCAGAATGAAGCAATGAGGATCACTGTGGCTTTGCATGCCACCATTTTCTGTAAAACTCTGGTGATAAGGAGAACTAGATGAAAAGCGCATAGACTTCTGGGTGGGAACCACTGATAGACTATAGCATCTGACAGTGATTGTCCCTTGAAGAGTTCAGGACAACGTATCTGTTGCATTTGATGTTGGATGGGGATGCAAACAGGTCACAACAGGGCCGGCCCCAGTAGCTGAATATTTCCTGAGCTACTGTAGAATTGAGAGGCTGCTGGCAAAGCATTAGGATGAAGTTGCTGAACCTGCCCGCTAGGCAGTCGTCTCTCTCCAGAATGTGCTTACAGTCAGAAAGTGGTACAAAGCAATTGCCCATTGCCAAGCCCTTATGACCCATCTGCAAATGGGGTACAATTTATTTCCTCCTTTCCTGTTACTATACCATATGACAGAAATACTTCCTGCTTAAATGAAAGTCACCCCCCCCAAAGGAAGTGAAGACTGGACTCAGTTTGAGTCTATGCTTCTCAGACCATTCTACCATTGAAATGTATTCCCCACCCTCAGGAACAATGGAGGCAGCCATGGTGAGTGTTTCTGAGGGTGGTTAAAGAACAAATGGCTTTCCCACAGAAATTTCAGATAATGTTCGTATAGCTGGATTGCATGTTTTAGGGCTGAGGGTTGATCTGAAAGTGGGAACCACTGAACACTGAGCATACAGTTGTTCTACACAAAGGGGAGATAAGAGGCCCCAACTGCTTCCAATGATCATCAGTTAGGTAAGCCTTCACGGACATTGGGACTGTTTTCCAAAGAAAGGACTCTGAAATTCCTGTATTTGCTGATGTCTTCAATACCTCCTTGGTCTCTGTCTATCGAAAGGGAAGCCTCTGCTACAGCCACCCCTGTACAATGAAGAAAACCATCATCGTTCTGTCCCAAATGATGTCAGTAGTACTCTTAACAGACATGTCAAACTGAATTGAGGAAGTGAATGGTGGTCATGAAATTAAGAAGCGGCACAGCATTCTGCTGATAGTTTGTTTTGGGGACCTATCTGGAATCACAATGGGCTTCAACATAGAATATGGGAGAAAAGTCTTGCACCGTGATTGTTGCCAATGGAATTTGTGACGGCTCCTGCTTCAGGGCTGACGACAGATCCTCATCATCTGCTTTCCTTTTCCTGGTGTCTTTTTCTTCATCTCCATCCTTATTTCTGTCTATCTTTGCCTCTTCTTTTCTCTGACTTATCAGTAGATGAAGTCTAAGAATCAGGAGGAAGGAGTTCTGGTTGGATAAATTTATTTATTTATTTATTTTCCATTTGTTTACCGGGTTAGTCCGACTGGACACAAGGTGACTGTTTTCAGCGGAGGCCCAGGGAGAAAAGCTCCAAATACATAGTAAAAATTATAAAAAATAAATTAATAAAAAAAAATTATATAAACATAGCTATTTTGTACAAAGAGCATAGAACATATAAAATGAGTAAAAATCAGAGTTTTACAACTGATGCAGCATACAGTGGTTAGAATACTGAGAAACAATTAAACAAGATATTATACAACAAATATACAATTGCTTGAACATAAATTCAAAAAGAAGTTTCCATAGACAAACAGGGTCATAAATTAGAAATCATAACTATAAAGGTGGCCTAAACACCTCATTCACAGTACTATGCACTAAGTGAAACTACACAGTACACCTCTGATCTAGGGATGTTGAAAGTCTGGAACAACTGAAATTAGTCTGGTTCTGTACAGGAACATATTCAAGTTTTGAATAGGAGATCTTTTAGTAGGGATTTGAAAGTATGTTTACTATTTAGACATCTAATGTCAGGGGGTAGAGAATTCCAGGCCTTAGCAACTGCATAGGAATAAAGAGATTGGCCTGAGCTATGTAAGCAGTTGGTAACAGTCAGTAGGGTGGTATTGGAAGATCTTAGTTGAAGCGCAATATTATTGAAGGTGAGTGGACCAGAGAGGGAAGGTATTTTATTTGGTTGGTATAGCAATTAATGGGTCAGGAGAAGTTGATTGTATTTTAGTAGGTTAGGGAGTTCTAACCATCCTAGTTGTCTTAGGGAGAGGCAGTGATGAGAACGAAACTTAGCATTGGTTACAAATTTTGAGATTTTACTGTAGCAGGTAGATAGTTTCAGAAGGTCAGATTTCTTTAGATTAGTTAGAACTGGGGAAGCGTACAGTAAGGTGGAGAGTAGATGGGTACAAGAGACAGTGATTCGGGATTCCTGTGTGAGGAAGCTCTTGCAGCAGTAGAGTGAACCTAGTTTTTTAAGAACTTTGGCAATTGTTAGTGCTATATGTTTGTTGAATTTTAAGTTTTGATCAATAGTTACACCTAATAACTTGACTTGGGTTACTGGTGTGATAAAGGTATAGTTGGAGGATGTTATTGAGAATGGCTAGGTAGGGGTGAAAATTTTGGATGGGTGGAAGATCATGAGTTGGGTCTTAGATGGGTTTAGTATGAGTTGGGAGGAATTTAGCCATTTTTCTATAGTAGTGAAGGCTTCCTGGGTTCTATCTTGGAGTAACTGTAGACAAGGGGCTAACCAAATAAGGGTGGTGTCATCAGCATACTGTACTATATTAGTTTGTTGGGTAGCCGAGGGGAGGTTATTGGTAAAGATGGAAAATAGTAAGGAACCAAGAACGGATCCTTGCGGAACACTTTGTCCCACTGGGAGGAGAGGGGCGAGAGACTTATGCCATTTAGCAGCTTGTTGCCGAAGGGACAGATCATTTTTAAACCACAGTAGAAAGGAGTTATCTAGATCGAGCTCAGAGAGAGTCGATAGTAATTTGCAGTGGGATACCATGTCAAATGCCTTTGACAGGTCTAGGAAGACAAGAGATACTAAGTTACAGAGATTTCTTTGTTGGTTGACATGGTCAGTAAAGGATATAAGGGCAGAGATGATACTATGGTTTGGCTGAAATCCATGTTGGGAATTTGCTAGCAGGTTATATTGAAGAAGATGATTCAGTAGTTGGGTGTGTACACATTTTTCTAAGATTTTTGATACGGGAGATAGTATAGCTATGGGGCGATAATTACTAAGTTCTGTTGAGGATCCACCTTTGTGTAGGGGGATGATGTACGAAATTTTCCAGAGAGAGGAGACAGTGTGTTCATCTATGGATCTATTGATGAGTATAGAAATAGGGTAGGCAATGGCAGAGGTGGCAATCCTGAGGTCATCAGCGGGGAGTATATCAGCAGCGAGAGTGGTGGGTTTCAATTTGGCAACGTGTTTATGAATTAGCTCAGTTGGAACTGGTTTGAGAGAGAATTGGGTGTTGGTCTTAGGGTGACAGTTTTGTATTTTGGGGGTATTTGTAGTAGTAGTGGGAAAATTGTTGAATAAATTTTGGATAGAGGAGGTGAAATAATCATTAAACTGGGTGGCAATATCATTATCACCCTCAGTGTTAGGGTTTGGGGAGGTGATTTTGCCTGGTTGAGAATGTAGTTGATTGCGGACCAGAATTTTTGTGAATTGTTCTAGTGAGTTTTTTGTAGCTGGATATAATAATTTTTTTTGGTTCTTCCATCTGGTAATGAACAAGGCCCAAAGGCCTAACAAATGGCACAAGCTGCCATGAAGTGATCCTGCCCCAGGCTCACTACACAGAGACCATGGGTGCCCTGGACCTCTTGTAGCCCTACTGGCCACATTTTCTGAAATTCTTATCCACAGGGATAAAGAATTACTACCAAGACATGCACCAATATTAAAAACAGTAATAATAGTAAATACAGCAAAGAATAGCTACAACAGAGAGGCTATAGAAGTTAAACAAGATTTTACTTTTTAGTTTTAACAATATAATATAGATGAGAGTAGGACTTTAGGCCTCCTGTCCAAACATCATGCGCGCGTACGTGTGTGTATGTGTGTACGTGTGTGCATGTATATGTGTATATTTTGTAACTAAAAAAAGGGATGTAAAATACAAGGTACATGTCTTTAAAACTGTCATTTGGTAAGCTGATATACTTTCTAGAGGGTTCCATCTAAGTAAAGCAAAAACAGAGGTTAGACTACATCCTCACGGTTTCTGTTGTATTTAATCACAATCCAGATATCACGTCAACTATTCATGCATCCAATGCCAATGAAATCTGACATGTTATTAGTGATGGTGTAAACAGTGAAAATTAAACAAGGAATTGCCACCAATGTCCAGAAATGGCTACCAGTCAGAACTGCTACACCACCTAGTTTTATTCTGTGATTATTTTTTTTTGCCCCTTTGCTTGCTGACCAACAAGCTTTCCCCCAAATAGACATGGTCCATTCTTTCCCTTAACAAGAAATTTCACTGGGCATCATGACAAGATTCTCTGCCATCCTGGCAATAAGGGTGTTTTTGTAAATGGCCTAATGCCACCTCTGGGCACTGGAACATGTGATCTACATCACTGCAGTGGTTCATAATGCCTTCTCCATGTAAATGCATGCTTCTGCACACCTGTTTTGAAGGCTACCACCAGGCAGTAGTTTGGAGAGCTTAATGCCCAACCCTAGTCTGCATATTTATATCACCCCCTCATCCACCCCCCCCCCCCCACAAACGCACATACTTGGAGACACTGAAGCAGTGCATAGCTGGTTCTGTTCCCATCCTCCAATCCTTCCCTGCCATCTCAATCAGGTACCCAAAGCCACTAACTGAACTCAAGTCACCTCTTTATCCCTCTATACTACTAAAGTCTTTATCCCTCTATACTACCGAAGCTGGTGCAAGACCAGCTAGTTTGAGTCCCCACACTTTGAAGAATAAACTGTGATAAATAGTGAAAAACAGGATTGCTACTCTTTTCAAGAGTTTTTGTGGGAGAGGGGGAAGACTACTCCACAACACTGGATCTGTACCTCACACATCCCTTCTACTTATATAAACTAAACATAATAACAATACTAGACAAGTGATATAGGAGACAGTAAGATGCCTAGCTATATACACCTTCAAGGAGACACAATTAAAAGTGCTTATCACACTTTATAAGAACTTAAAAGTGCTCACCTCACAAAATAACCAGGGCTGTATAACACTGGTGCAAATTTGTTCCTACTTGTGTAATTATAAAAGACCACAGGACTGTTGTACTTCAGAGTGGGGGGAATATTCTGAAATACTGCAATTTCAGATTCAGGGTATATCTCCTTCATTTGTACTTGCAGTTCAACAGTTCAAAAGACTGCAATTACAGACCTTAGTCTTTCAATATGCACCCCTGCTAGTGAAAGCCATGAAGCCATATAGCTATAGACACTGGCACACAGATTAGAGCTACCAGATATGAACAACAGGGAACGCTGTTCACACCTGGCCTTTGGAACAAGTCTGCATGTTCTTCCAGTGTCTATGCAAGTTTCCTCTAGGAATTCCAGCTCCTTCCCATATCCTAGAAACAAGCTACTTAGGCTGAGTGTCTGTAACAAACTGCCCCTGTGAATGTCCCCGTCTCAATGGTATAAACCTTGTTAAACAACTGAAATACTGTAAATGTGACAACTGTTAAATATTTGAGTGATTTTTCATCACAAGACTGATGAAAATCTTCCTGTTACCACTACACTCAGGAATGGAATATTTCTTATCATTTCTACTGATTAAGAGAGTTTTCATTTATTGTATTTTGTTTCTTCTACTAGTTTTCATATAAATACCTTTATTGCACTCCAGTTTTGACTGCTCAGGAAATCAAAAGGGCTTTTGTACGTATGCTCCACAGTGAATCTCAGCAAAAAATTCAATTCATCTGCTATGATCTCCTTGTTCATCAACAAAATCTGTTCAAAGGAAAAGACAATAAGATCATTATTTCTGGTATAACACATCTATCACTTGAATCAAGTAAACAATGCATGTTTTCAATCATACAGAGCACATTACATGAACATATACCTACAAATGTAATGACAAGGAAATATACTGTAAATTGTACTCAATTGCAAAGAACAAATAAAAGTTAAAGACAATAAATGCTGGCATTAGCTACAAGAATGTATATTACTGATCGGACGTACGCATTATCATTTACATGGATTAAAAGGTTACCTCACATAATTCCATAGCCTGGCCATTTTAAGCCTAGCCAGTTTCTTTTTCTGGGCTTGAATTAACCTACCTTGTTTGGTTAGAGATTGGCCTAACTCATCACATGGTTAATAATTATATATTACCCCTAATCTACTCTCCTTTGGCACTGGCTGATAATAATGTGCTGTATAGATGGTATAATTCGATAGGTAGGTGATTCAATTCCATCACTGTTTCAATAATGTGACAGTTATTACTGTCACATACCACTGGCCACCTCAAAACTACTTTTAGGGTTAGGGGTTGGTATAATGATTAAGGTGTATACCTCTTAGATGCAAGGTACAGGGTTTGATTCTCACCTTTGGAAGGGAAATTGGCTATCTTAAAATAACCCAACAGGAAAGCTAGACTAGTACTCATCTATGAGCCTATGAATGAAAATAACTGGGCTGACACCATAGATAATTTAAGGGGACCCATACATGGAGTAAAGCATTTAGGAGCTGCCTGTGTCCAGTAGTAGTACAGGAACAGTCCTGTGGTATTTTTTCTGTTTCCCATCCACAGATCTAAGCTATGCTTGAAAATGGACAGGGATGAGCTTTGTTTTGAGTGGATGAGGAGTCTGTTCCACAGTAGTGGTATCCTCTGTGAGATATACCTGTCCTTCCAAACTGTTGTGTTGATGTAGCAGATGAGGTTTAATCCCTAACAGAGCATTTCTGATGCCATTTGACTTACCGATGTGCAGTCTATGCATCAGTAATGGCTGGGAGGATGCCTTGTTTGCCAGACATAGATCACCAGTTAGCAGTCTGTAGGATGCTGAGTACAGTGACAGGGCTTTGAGTCAGTCCATGTAAGACATGTTGTTTAGACCTTGTATCCTTGTAGCAAGGTATCTCTGTGGGCATTCCAGTTTTTGCATGTGTTTGGACAGATACATGCCAAAGGGCATTCTATGTTCAACAACTGGCATAATGAAGGCGGAGTACAGGAGGACAATGACATCCCTAGATCTAGATGCAATCCTTTTGTTTATAAGCTGTTCAATACAGAAGGACTTTCTTTCAACAATATACACATGCTGGTCAAATGTTCGGTCACTGTCCACATAAGTTCCCAAATCTCAAATTACTGGGTCAACTCTTAGGGAAGCATTGTCAATGTGGTAGTTCTCTGGGGTAGATGACTTCTCACTGGATACAATAATGCATTTTTTGGCATTTAGTGTCAGTGCATGATTCTGAAAAAAGTTATTTATTTGAGACTAACCTTCCTGTAGGACGGCTAAGTCATTTAGGGATTCAATGACTGCTCCTAGTTTGCAATCATCTGCAAACTTAGTCAGCCAAAGCCATATGGTACTGGCTTTTACTTCAGAAAAGTAAATGCCAAACAGGAGAAGTCCCAGCACAGAACCCTGTGGGACTCCACTGGCGGCTGATCTATTTGTGGAGGTAATTTCCTCTATTTTGATTATCTCCGTTCTGTCTGTGAGCCAGTTGGAAATTCGGGAGGTGACAGAGAGGTTTATTCCAAGTTTATTTATATTTATTACTATACCTCTTTTTATGTGCAATGGAACTATTACAATAAAACAAAAATTCAAAAGGTCATAGCAAACAGCAACTTTGGAATTCTTAGACCCTTAGCTCTGAGCTGACTGGCCTGGAACTGCCTTAATGCAAAGACTAGTTCTGAACTAGCCTGACATACACTCAGCACATAAGAATAAAACTAGAGTTTAATACCAACAGTTAGATGACTTAAGCATCAAAATGCAGTGCAACTATGTACTGGAATTACTAATGTTTGGCTTTTCCCGGTTAGGGGTCGCCACAGCGGAACTCCAGTCCGCTAATGATTGGCAGTTGATTTTTATGGTGCTGAGTTGCCAGCCTAATGCCCAACCTTCAGCAAAGGCACACCCATTCACACATGTTTTTCGGAGGCCACTCGACCGTGGGGAGGACATACAGACTCCACACAGAAGGCACTCCAGCCCAGAATCGAACAGGAGAACCTCTTGCTGTGAGGCAACAATGCTACCGCTGTACCACCGTGACTTTTACTTACTAATATAGGAGTGAAAACCTAGCTAAAGCAGGTACAAACTGTAAAAATGAATTTAAAGTCATATCAAGAAATGAAAAACTTATATTTCTTTGTCTATATAATGGAATTATTACAATGCAACAGTAATTTAAAATACCACAGCAAACACTAGCTTTGGAATTCTTAAACCAATAGTTCTGAGGTGACTGGCCTGGAACTGCCTTTATGAAAAGACCGGTCCTGAACTAGCCTGACATATACTCAGCACATAAGTATTGAATTAGTTTTTAATACCATCAGTTCCACCACTTAAATAGCAAAACACACTGCAAATATGCACTGGAATTTCTAATACAGGTTTAAAGACCTTAGCTAAGGCAGATACATACGGTTGAAATTAATTTAAAATCAGATCAATATATGAAAACACTCACTTTTCTTTCTCTATGTAATGGAACTATTACAGTGCAATAGCAATTTAAATAATCACAGAAAACAGCAGTTTTGGAATTCTTAGACCTTTGGCTCTAAGCTGACTGGCTTAGAATTGCTTACTGCAAAGACTAGTTCTAAACTAGCTTGACATTATACTCAGTACATACAAATGAAACTATTGTTTTAATACCAACTGTTAGACCATTTAAACAGCAAAATATAGTGCAACTATGTACTGGAATTCATTATCAAGCTATCCAACACCATAAAGACAGCAATAAAAGCAAAATAAAATTACAATCATAATACAAAAAAGTTTAATGATCTCAGCACTTTTGTTCCAAAGAAGGAACTTCTATAGATTGAGGTAAATAACACATACAAACACAAACACCAAACACATTTTGAATTGATCACAGGACTCAGACTAATGCCTGAGCTTCTTCTTCTTCTTAAAAAAACAAACAAAAAAAAAAAAAAAACAAACTAAAATTCTCTTTGTCATTTAAATCAGGGTAATAACATGCCTCTAACTTAAGATGCCACAAATATTCCCTCCAATCCAAATCTTCAGAATTGGGCCTGTTTTGTAAACTCCTTGCTTCATCAATAACAGAGAATAAGAAAAAAATCTTTGTTAGTGTTTCTACATATCACAGCATGCTTGGTCAAAGCATTTCTCAAATATTTCACTTCTACAACATGTACATATTCATAAATTCTACAATATAATTTTCTAGTGTTTTTTGCTACATAAAAGGTGTGACATTCATTACAGACCGCTATGTAAACAAAAAATCTAGATTTACAAGAAAAAAATGGCTGGTATTCTTAATTTCTTTTCCCTGACACAAACAGATGTTTCTTCATTAAAATATCCACAATAATTGCAGGACAACAATGATAGAGTAGATTATAAGTGATGTATAATGTTTGCAACTGGGAGTGTGTCAGTAAGGTTTGTGATGTATATTGCTTGCTACCAGGATTGTGTTTGGTTTGGTTTGTTTTCATTTATATAAATGATTGCTTATGTCATAAGTGATGGTTTAATAAAGATGTTTCTTGTTTAAAAAAAGGGGTCAGGAATCAAATAATCTATGTAATGTTGCTTAGGTTATATGATATATGGCAATATACGCGAAGCATTCGTTTATGTTAATTTAATAGCTTGATTACTTTTGCATAAATGCAAATTTGTCTATATCACAAGTGATAATTCAATAAAGGTGTTAAAAAAATAATTGCAGGATAACCGTTTATAAATTTCAGGCTCCCTGCTGGAGCTGTTTGTAGTTATTTTTTTTTCATTCTGACTTGGAATAGGTCTTTTAAGTTGGTAACCCTTTTATTTACAAAAACTGAGGAATCAATCATCAATTTTCTCTTTCATATCTGGAAAAGTGTTCATAAATCTCAAGTTATCTTGTATAATCCTTCTGATATTTCTCATCAACAGAATTCTTTAAAATTAATCCTGCATTAAATATTTTTCTATTTTTAGTATCTAAAAAGCTGTTATTGGTGTCCCCACCAACCTAGAGCATACATGGCTTATATTTATTCTTCCTTTCCAAATTGATCACTGCTACATCATCTTCTACAAAAGTCTATGGGTAGCCTCTAAATTTTTCTATGAGCTGGCTTTCACTGATGAAGAACTCATCTTTACCTCTTAGCCTGCTAGCCTTGTAGTGTGTCTTCTAGATAGTTTTCTTTAAAGCAGGAAAATGTACACCTTCATGCCTTAAATATATTTAGAAATATCTGTAGTCAGTGGTCTGCATTGCTCTGAGTATCACTCATCTCAGCATTTAATTTTGATTTGAAGCTCTTTATTTAAGGTTTGATCACTTCTATTTTGTATCTTATTCTAGTATTACATTTATTTTGTTTTAAGTTTTCTGTTCTGTTGGACTTTTAAGAGTCCCTCCCACCCACACAGTCCTTGTTGTGGTCTTAAATTTGGTGGCTTTTGAGTTGCTCGCCCCTACTATAAATCTCTTTTTGGACACTCCTCCCAGTCCCATCTCATCAGCTTATTCTACTGAGTAGAGAGAGAGATCATTTGGGAATGCCCACCCCCTTTAGTTTCTCAACCTTAAATTACTGCATTTCATTCATTCCCACTTAACCTAAAAAAAAAGATAAAACAATTGCACTTTATTCATCTGCTTTTACTGAATTTGTGTTTCTTCCTACTTTATTACTTTATTTTGCTTTTGCTGCCTGTTCTTAAAAGTATGCAATTACATTTATTCTGCTGCATTTATTACTGCTTGTTAGTAGCCTGATTAAATTGTAACTGTTATTCTAAGCCTTTTGGTTTAAGCACTTGGGCTTCAGCCTAGTTGTTTTACATTAAGACGGTTTGTGGTCTGCACTCTTGTGGCAGGAGAGGTAGCTTATATCCTTCTAAGTTGGGAGTTGCTGGTTGAAGGCTTAGTGTATGTTGTTCTAAAAGTGTCTTAGTTCTGGTTTGTGGTCTGCACTCTTGTGGGAGAAGAGGGTAGATTCTGCCCTTCTGAGCTGGGAATTGCTGGTTAAAGGCTTATTGTGCCTGCTTACTGGAACTGTTTCCTTTTGAAATTGGTGCACCTTGTTTGCTGTAGCATAGACTAGATTCAGACCTGCTGAATCTAGCTTTGTTTGTATAACTTGAGCACTAATCGATGCCATCTTTTTGGAGAAGGTTCCCCTGTACCCTAGTGGCAGAAGTGTGCAGTTAGAACTTGTCTGATTGAAGACTGCTGGAACAGGGCTCAGTGTTGAGCTTTTTTATTGGTTAATTGGTTAATTTGTTTAAACCAGGTTGCTCTTGTTTGCTACTGTTATATTTAAGCGTGTATCTGTTCTCCTGTGTTAAATTGACTTAAACAGAGTTTAAATATCTTTAGCATAGTCTGGTTACAGGTTTTGCTGTATTCGGATCTGTTTGTGTGATTTCTGTATTTCCTGCTATGCCATCTTGTGTTGGCCAGGGCCTGCTGCACTTAGTGGGAGTAAGTGAACTGGTTGGAAATGGACTAGCATAGGGTGTTGAGCTAAGAGCTCAGGGACAAGGGTTGATTGGTCGAGTCCAGTGTTTCTAGTTTACTTTCATTTTTGTGGTATTTAAACCCAGCATTTGCATGGGTTTGTGCTTGTTTGTCCATTGTGCACCACCACTGTGCTGTTTTAACCCTTTGTGAGGTATCTCAGTTGCATTTTTTCCCTTACCAGCACTCCTGTGTGAGTGAGGCTCTCGCCTGTGGCTACTGTATTGATTTTATCCAGCCCTACTCACACCTATAAGTACCCTCCTCAGATAGTACCCACTCACCTATCCCTGACCTCTCTTCCACAGATTCTGATAACCATGGACGGACAATTTCTTACGGTTTCTCCTGCTAGTCTGGTTGATATGGGCATTCTGAGACAGTGCAGCAACTGCCTTATGTACACAGGCAACCCTCTACAACTACCACCTAGTGAGAGATGCAGTCACATTAAGAACCTAGAATCCTTGCTGTATCAGTCACAAGCCAATACATCTGGCACTAATGAGGTTGTCTACACAAACACTATGAAAAACAATACCAAGGACACACGGAAAAGTCCACAATCAATAAACAATAATTCAGTGTGCAAGGAACCAGTAAAGCCTGTCCCTCCTCAATAAGCAGTTGTATCTCCAAAAATAATGATATCTCAAAAAATACATGGCACAACAATGTCCAAAGGATTATTTTAATAAAAAGCAGCAATATAACATCCATAGATTAAGCGCTTCCATCTCTTTACAGGAAAACTTCATCAGAATCATCAAACTAAGTTCCACTCAGTTTAAATATATTAGGAAAGCACTTCATTGGTTAAAAATACATGAGTAAAACGCACCCCAAGAAACATTTAACCCTTTGCTGTTGTTATCTTAAAGACAGGGATAAAGGTATATATAAAAATTAAAATGAATACAAATGTAACATATATAAAGTATGTAAATTGTAAAATGTAGAATTCCAATTAGTTTATAGTTAGCGCTTTCGTTCAGGAAATACATGAACTTCTTCAGACAAAGAAACCCCAAGAGTCCTCAGTTAAAATAAAACTGTCACTTAAGATGAGATAATTAATTATAAAACCAATTAACATAACTTGAGAAATTTAAAGAGCCAGTGTTATACAAGGTAAAATGTATATGTATATAAATAAATATAAATGCTTTTTTTAAAAAATCAGCAACAATTTTAAAATCACAACACATCAGTCTTATTACTTAATTTTCTTGTGTATATAAATTAATCTAAATACTGTTAAATGCTAGATAACAACTTGAACAACTCAAACAAATGGAAATATAAAATTCGTATAAATATATACTGATAGATATGTATAAATAAACATTTATAAATTCATTCAAGTATTAGAAAAGTTATTATACAACTGAATTTCACCTTTATAGGGCTTTTAATTTCAAAATACATTTTATCGAGCAGTATTCATTAAGTCCTGGTGGAACATGTGCATATGTTTTAATTTACCAAACAAGTTCCTGTTCTTCAAGCTTTAATTCCCAGGGCACACCTCTAATGTTTCTAACTATTTGTTGTAATATTGTAAACTGAAATTTATGTCTGGGGTATTCTAGAATGTGCCTAGCCAAAGCATTTGTGGTATTACCCCTACTAATTTGGTACTGGTGTTCATAAATTCTCTGCTTAAACATTCTTTCAGTTTTACCAATGTAGTAGCTTTGGCAACATTGGCATAAAGCAGCATATACTACTTCTGCTGTTTCACAGTTAAATTTTCCATTGATGGTGTAGATTTTGTTATGTATGCGAACTTTATTAGTTACCATAATGTGCTGGCACTGCTGACATCTCCCACACTTTCTCATCCCCTGGTTGTTGGGGCCTTTTTGATTGTTCCTTTCCAACAAATCTTTAAAATGTAGGCCTCTTCTATATGTAATATGTGGTCTGTTTCCCAATTTCATATTAATAGCACTGTCCTCTGATATTATAGCCCAATTTTTAATCATAATATTCTTAATGGCATGTGCATCAATAGAGAAAGTAGTAAGAAAGCTTATTCTGCCATCATAATTCCTAATACTATTCTCCCTATGCTCATCAGGGGGAGTTTCTCCATAACCCCTGCATAGAATAGGTTTAAAATGGCCAGTAGTCCTTTTAGTAGCCACTTCATCAAACAGTTGTTGAAAAAGCTGTTCTGGGTAGCTCCTTTCATGAAACATGACTTTCAATGTGTTACATTCAAACAGAAAGTCATTCTCTGATGAGACCAATCTGGCTGTCCTAACCAGTTGGCCCGTAATAACTGCCCTTTTCTGGTGGAATGGGTGGCTACTACTAAAGTGTAGAAAAGTGTTTGAGCAAGTAGGTTTCCTGAAAATACTAGCCTTAAATCTATTATTGGGTCTGTCTTCAGATGGTGACACGTCCAGAAAATTAATGGAGTCTGTGTTAAACTCAAAAGTGAAATCTAGGAAGTCTGTGAATTTAGAGATTTCATTAATAAATGTTACTAAATCTAGACTTCCTTTCCACATAAAAAACATGTCTTCCTGATATCTAGTGTACCATTTTACATTTTCCTTGAAAATGGAGTTCTGAAATAGGAAATGTCTTTCCCAAAATGTCATGACTGAATTTGCAAAACTGCCTCCGTATGGGGAGTCCATGGCTACCCCAGTTTTTTGCAAAAAATATTCTTTGTCAAAAAGCATAAAGTTATTATTCAAAACTAGATCTAACAAGGACGCAATTACATTTATCTCTTGCTGGTCCATCCCTTTCAAAAATAGAAATTCACTAACCCATTCAATGCCAACCTCTTGAGGTATGACGGTATACAGATCCTTTATGTCTACCGTCAAAAAATTACACTCTCCGTCAAATTAAAGAGAATTAATATTCTCTAAAAAACCCACAAATCCTTACAAATTTGGGGTTCGCTGCAAATAAATGGCTTAAGTTTACTGTCCACATATTTGGCATATGCATAAGTAATGGATCTCCTGCCATCCACAATTGGCCTAAAGGGTGGATCCATTACACTTTTGTGGATTTTGGGAGATCCAAATAACACTGGTGTTAGTGGTGCTGGCATGCATAGGTAATTATATGTGTCTATATCAATACTGTTTTCCAAAAACAGGTCATTTAAACTTTCTTTGATTCTTCTGTGTGCACTATTCACTTCGTTTAAACTAACTTTGGAATAACATTCAGTAGATAAAACATTTGACATTTTGTTAATATAATCCACTTCATCCATGAACACAAGGCTGCAACCTTTATCTGGCTTCATTACTCTAACATGGCAAATTTTCAACAAGTTAAATAGTTCAAATTCATCAACTGTCATAAAACAAAACTGCTAAATTCATTTTACGTCTGTATAACGTTAAGTCAATGATAGTTCTTGCTATATCAGCTCTCTTATCTGGTATGAATGTTAATCCTTTAGCCAGTAGCTCTACTATTTCGCTGCTGATGTACATAGAGGAGAAATTATACACTTTAAAGTCCCCAGATAAGTTAGCTATACACTCCTGGAAGTAAGAAACTTCGAATTCCAGACAACAACCGAAACGTAAGCAGTAAAATTTTGTCTTATGCAGCAGTTTCTGCATCACCTCTAAGTAATTATATCAATAATGGACTACCCCCCACTTCCCATGGTGAAGGGGTTACTAATACAATGGGCAGGATTCACGATGGCTTGCACGGAGTCTAAGAGTCGTGTAAGACTCCATGCAGCCATCGCGATCCAGGAACAGCC
This sequence comes from Protopterus annectens, assembly GCF_019279795.1. NCBI lineage: Eukaryota > Metazoa > Chordata > Ceratodontiformes > Protopteridae > Protopterus > Protopterus annectens. Next base: position 212,811,736 of record NC_056731.1, read on the forward strand.
CGAAATCCCGTGTAAGAGACAGCTAAAACGACTCTTACACGGGCAGGGCGTGGATATACTAATCACCCCACTTGCAGCCGAAAGGCATGCAAATGAGGTAGATTAGTGATCCATGAAGCTGAAACCAGCCCGTGTAAGAGTCGTGTTAGTTGCAGAAATGTACTCAGTTGACAACTGAGTACGTTACTGCAAATAACACAACGGAGCCATGACAGCTCCAAATAAAGTGTGCAAATGTTGCAGTCAGCATGCCAATGGCCAAATATGTGGCCATTGGCATGGTAACCCGATGCAAACATAAAATAAAATATTTTTTTTTTTTCGGAGATCGGCAATGTTTAAATGCAGTGCAGCCCCGCGCAAACGGGCTGCGCTATATAAAACATAAAAATAAAGGTTTGAAACCCACAAATGTGGGTTTTATGTAATGCATGGATTTGCAATGCAGGGACTAGAAGACCAAAAACAACATGGCCACCGTCTAGTGGTTGCTAAGGGGGGAAGCTGAGTGTAAGACATGTAACTAAGCATTAGTAGGCAATCCTATTTAAATGAGTGGTAGGACAGTGAATCACACTGTCACATAGCAAATGAGCACATTCCGTGTAGTGTAAGAGTTAGATAAGGGGGAGTAACAGAGTAGGAGATAGGTGACATCACAGGGGGGAATGTCAGGAAAAAATCAAGCTCATTGGAGCAAAGTGGTATGTGAAACATGTCAATCACACAGCAGAAAAAGAGGAGTGTGAACAGATAAGCATGGGAAAGTCAAGAAATGGAAGGTGTACACTGTGGTCAACACCAAAGTTTCTTGCTGTACGTGCACGCGTGCATGTGCGCGCTGGGAGGCGCGAGTAGGACAGAGTGCACGCGTGTAAGACAAAGTAAGCATGTAGGAGCCTGTTTAAAGATCAGTAGACCTGTTTGCGCTGGTGTGCGCGCGTTTTAATCTGAATAAGCAGATTCTGGTCCGTGTAAGCATGTATGCGCGCGTGGTAGCCACTGTGAGCGTGTTTTCGTTGGTATGCGCGCTGCTCCCCCCTGAGGAAACAGAGAGGAAAAGGAAACAGAAGAAATAGTAGGAAACTAGCAGGGAATACTTGTAGAGGTAGCAGGTGAAAACAATTAGAAGCAGGCAATTACACAGGCAGAATACAAGCCCAGTCCAGCACTTAAAACACTGCAAACAGCATTGCAGTATGTTTCTCTCAAGAGACACTGCAAGACAGGAGTAAGCTAGTAGAAGTGAAAACTGAAAAAGCTGCACTCAGACCAAACATGCTAGGGGCTGCCATAGCTGTCATAAGGAGACATAGGAGACTTGCTGAGGGTGGTGACAATGGAAATGCTGCCAGACAACCCACAGTGAGGAGACGGAGAAGAGTGTACAGGCCCAGGGTCACCTACCAGGGGTTACATGAGCTGGAGATAGTGGAGCGCTATAGAGTGGACAGAGACCTCCTGCAGCAAATTGTTGAGCTGTGCAGGCCACGCCTCACACACAGAACCAACAGAGGGGAACCCATCCCAGTGGAAACCAAGGTATGTGTTGGCCTAAGAATACTAGCAACAGGTACCTTCCAGAGACCAACTGGTGATATGATGGGGATATCACAGGCATCAGCCTCCAGGGTACTGCACCAGTTTCTGGATGCTATGTCAGCATATGTCGGTGATCATGTATATTTCCCCAATGCCCGTGAGGTACTGGCCAGCAATATGCGTCTCTTCCAGCAAATAGCGGAATACTCTGAGGTAGTGGGTGCAATAGACTGCACGCACATACGCATCAAAGCACCAGCCGGTGAGCGGGGTAGGGCCTACATTAACCGCAAGGGCTTCCCCTCCATCAACTGCCAGGTCGTGTGTGATGCCCAGGGCATAATAATGAATGTGTGTGCTGGCTGCCCTGGGAGCTACCATGATTCCCATATCTGGCATTTGACTCAGCTGTACCAGACATTTGCCAATGGGGACATCCCACATGGTCACCTAGTGGGGGATGCAGGTTATGCACTGGAGCCGTGGCTGATGACACCCATCAGAAACGCACACACACCTGAACAGGAACGCCATAATGAGGCACACGCACAAACACGTAATGTAATAGAGCGTGTGTTTGGGCTGCTCAAGTCACGGTTCCGGTGCCTGGACACATCTGGTGGAGCCTTGCAGTACTCACCAACTACATGTACCCAAATTGTCATGGTATGTGCTATGCTATATAATATGATCCTGCGAAAACAGCTGCAGCAGGACCAGCATAGGGCCGGGACAAACAGCCCCCCACCATTGCCAAGGCCATCACAGGCAGAGCATGACTCGGAGGAGGAACAAGCTGAGCCTGCCCCAGTAGGCAGAAGGAGGCGTGCCCAGTATGCCCTGGCCTTGGCAAAGAGGCAACGCATAGCACATACACTGGCTCAGTAGGAACCCTGGGAAAGATACCCCTCTCTGACTCACTCATATAGTAACAGGGATGCCTAACATGACATAACCTACTCTCAAACATGTACAGGGAGTGTAGTATGTGCATCCGACAGAGGCAGCCCTGCAGCACCACCTGAGGCATGATTGCCATGTGTTAAGCAATGTAACACCATTTAGTATATGCAAACATGAAGACCCAACCTAACATCTCACCCTCACCAAGCATGATGCCACACTATGAAGACAACAAGATCAAGTACAATAATTGGCTGAGGTATTGCTGTTAGCAAGGGGGGACACATGGCTGACACCCTGGGCTGACATGCTGAGCAAGACATGATGCCCCACCTGCTAGGGATGGCATGCACCCAGCACACCTGGCTGTGTAGATACTGGCAAAGGTTGTTGTCACCCCCACTGTGCCTGGAATAGGTAAGTCTGGAAACACAAACCCACCACCATAGGTAGCACAAGGGATAATAACCTGGACGTAATGCTACCCAATGCCAGAAGTCTAACCTGCAAGGTGCATGCAGACCAAACCCACCACAGCATGGAGAATGGTAATATGTGTTCTGTTACAGAAACCTGGGCAAGGCCCAGAAGAGCACCCTAATGCTACCAGGTTATGCCTCATACCATGATCTACAGCTCCAAAACATGGAACACACGACAACAGGAGTGTAGCTACCAGTAATTATCAAGAATAACCACACCCCCAGGTTGGTACCACAGCAAGAAGCAGCATGGACTATCCACGGGCAAGTAACACTGTCTCAAACTGTGTACCTGTTTGAAGCCTGCTACAGACCCCACACACAAACCCAGGTACCCCAGCCAGCCTTCCTGAAGACACTTCAGAGTATGAATGTCTCAACAAATACCAAACAAGGCACACACAAAGTATGACATAGGTGGCAATCCATTATGTATGGAAGAAGTAATCATGGACCTAGGGACACAAGTGGATGGTAACCTGTCATGTGACACTCACATTGCCAAGGTGGCCAGGAAGACCTGCTATACTGCCCACCTTAATATGAAAGGATGCACATGTAGAGCTACAGAGGTCACTGTGCCCCCATACCCTTCCCTTATCAGGCCCATATGTGACAACTATGCTCCAGTTCGGATGTACCTTACCTTACACATGCAGCAGTCAGAAAGACCCCAAATGTACCCCACCAACAGGATAAAGAGTCCAAACATTGGACATCTGCAGCCTGGCTGAAGAAACCACAGCCCAATTCAGAAGCATACTGCACAGTCAGAGGTGATGTATGCCTGATGTACAAGGCCATGTCCAATCCAGAATGAATGGACATGCTCCACTGCAGAAACCCCAAATCCAGCAGACACACCACAGTGAGATATCTGAACCTCTACACATAGATTAATAGGATGTGCTGGAGGGACAGATCCATAACCCAGAGGCTCAGGACAGAATCCCAGTCCATGATAGGCTGAGCTCCACACACAAACTCAACAAGAGAAATCCGGTGAAGTGCATGGGAGATAGTAGGTGTACACTGGGGGCCATCCCTGTGTCACATCTAGGAAAGTAAACTCTACGTGGGCATAATATGCACATTGCAAGGGGTGTTGAGACCCACACACAGTCTGTCCGTGCTCAAACAAGGCCAGGGCAGATAGCCTAGTATGAACCTATGAACCTATGATGATATAAATTGTGCAGGACACAAAGGATTATCACACAGCTGTCCTACCTGATGGTAGGAACCATGGTGATAATCCACAGATATGCTCTGCAGCACTCTAATATCACAAACAATACACCAAACCCACACACATTGCCAACAGCCTACCAAACAGATTCCTTCCACCCTCCCCACCAGCACCTAACTGCCAAATATCTATCCCAGGAGAGTGCTGGCCCCCCAACATTGCAGATGCTGAGGTAACAGCCAGCATCCACAAAGCACAGCACACAGCATCAATGGTACCAGATGGTGTCCTGGGTTGTGTCCAACAAGTACTGTAAGAAGAATGGAACAGCAAATATCATTATTGTGCACTATCAGTCCTACCACAGGATATGTACCCAAAGAGCAGTGTACAGCAACAGTGGTCCCACACCACAAAGGGGGTGCCTGAATGGATACTGCAAACTATCACCCCTCAACCCCGACTATCTAGGTTGGCAAAGTAATGGAGAGGATGATCATGGATCCCATGAATAACGACATTGGGTACCTACAGACATTGGACCCTTTCCAGTGTGGCTGTCATAGGGCAGATCCTGCCCCGTACACATGTCTGACTCATGTGAAACATGCACCAAGCCCAGTGATGTGGGGAATGTTGATCACACAGCCTATCTGGACCTTGCTAAACCCTTCCATACAATACCCTAGTTGGCAGTACAGAAAAGCTCACCAGCCTGACTATAAACCCCTATGCAAGTAGATGGGTTGCAAACCAGCTCAAAGACAGGACTGACCTGGCAGACATGCTGTAGCCATGGCAGACTGCAAACCAGGTACAACTGGCATCCCACAAGGCATGGTCCTGGGACCTCTCTTGTATGCTATATATGTCACATAGGTACAGGCCAACATGGACGGACTCTGTCTGAACAGGTTTGCAGAAGACTACAAACTGGCCACCATATCGGACCCTCCAGCTGACACAAGCAACCTACAAAAGGCACACATAGAAACACACAAGTGGTGCCACAGCCATGTCAACAAGCTAAATGCAGAATAGTGTATAGTCAACCCCTGTGGAAACACAGTACATGGCAAGAAATTACCACATAGGTGTTAACCCAGTAAGTACATCAGGAGAAATAACAGACCTGGGGACACAAGGTGATAGATATCCTGCATGTGACAACCATGTGCCTGTAGTGGTTACAGAAACATACCATATACCCACCTAATCATGAAGGTAAGCACAGCTTAGTTAGGGTAGAGCAATGTGCCTCTCCAGTCATCCATCAGCAGCCTCACAATTGTGTACAATGGCCCTTCAGGGATGTACCGTAGCAGACACCTGCAGCAACTGGAAAGACCACACAAATACCCCACCAGGAGGATCACAGAGCTGTAACAGATGCCATGTGTCACCTAAGTAAAGAAACTGCAGCTCCACACAGTGCCATACTGCCTGGCTGGAGGTGAACTGTGCCTGATGTATAGAGCCATGACCAACCTGGTATCAATGGACATTTGGCACCATGTAAACACTGAATGCTGGTGACCTATGCAGCTGACAGGCCTGAACCCCAGCACAGACATAAACAGGACATGCTGTACCGACTGGTCCATAACCCAAAAGCTCACTCCACTCATGACTAAACTCCCACTACAGGATATTCAGGGAGTCCATCAGTGACTGTCATCCAGAGGAATCATGATGACTGGATGGGAGATGGTAGGTGTACCCTGGATATCACCTGTATGTCATGGGTAGACAGAGGCACAGCACACTAACCGTGACATATGTCATGGGAAACACCAGTAAATGTGTGTTGAAGGACAAACACTCTCTGACTAGCATTACAAATGGACTAGGGCACATGGACATTGTTTGTCACTGTCCACACAAGTTGTGGAATACATTCACAATGTCAGACAATCATGTACTATGCTGTCCATATCTGAACAAAATGTAACATGGTCATATCTGCACAACTGGCCCTCAACCAGTCTGGTGTGCTCCCTATAAATATTACAAGCAGTGATAGGACTGAAACCGATTATACTGTCCACCACAGTGAAAGTACTGCACCAGTACACTATACGACAATACAACTGTTTGGTCAGCAGGAAAGGATGATGACAACTGTATGCAAACTATCCCATGGCGACCCTGCAGGCACAGCATAATGCCTGTTAGGTTCAGACATAAAGCAGCTGGGCAGTAAGAACACAACCTGATGTCCAACACTCAACTGTACATGGGATATATAGATGGCGTCCACACACAAACACAAATGTGGTGGTCCACAAATCCCAACATAAGGAAAGGTCACACTGGGCATGCTTGTACACTTAGATAAATGAGATGTGGCAGTCAAGAAGCCATACAAACTGTGAAATGGGCATGCTCACACACTTAGGCCATGTCACAGTTCAGCAGTTACACACACATATCTGGCATTTCTATGTGTTAACACAGGAACCTCCCACAATACAGACATCTGCCCAGTGCACACAGTGAAGTTACAACAGAGACATAAGTAAAGTACTGGATCCCACTCATATGCAAACATCTCCCACAGTACACACGTTGTTTATAGAGCTAGGGAAGGCTATGGCAATAAAGACCCACAAACAGTATATGAGCAACAGATACTTGCATCTGACAGGTAAACATATGGCCGTAGAGTGCAATACCTGGCTGTTGTCCCTAGGGAATACAGAAGGCTATCCACAGTGTATCTGGCGTTTGCCTCCACAGTACAGTAGGCCACTGTGCCTGTGCAAAGTTAATGCATAGATATGCTCCCCCCTGTACTGATGGATAGTCACAGATGTACATACCTTTTCATCCATAATGATGTCAGCACTCTATACATATGTCAGGAGCAGAAATTATACCCAGCAATGTGAATAGCGCGCTCCGCTACTGCGTCTCTAACAAGTGTCATAACATAGTTAGGTAGGGGTTTGAATCCTGCAAGTGCTCAGTGTGTGTGTGAATGTGTCTGGGGGAGTAGTGTGTGTAATTCCATGTGTATGAGAAATGTCCCTTTTGGCAACTGGTACTACACAACACATGCTGCATATTCCACTGTCTAAACACTGATGATGTCAGCACCTTATAAGTACAGCAGGAGAAAGCAATCCTCCCAGTAATGCACGTAGTGCGCTCTACTAATGCATCTCTCACAAGTGTCATAACATAGTTAGATAGAGGTTTGAATCCTGCAAATACCCAGTGTGTGTGTGAATGTGTGTGGGGGAGTAGTGTATGCAATTCCATGTGTATGAGAAATGTCCCATTTGGCAACTAGTACTACACAACACATGCTGCATATTCCACTGTCTACACACTGATGATGTCAGTACCCTATAAGTACAGCAGGAGAAAGCAATCCCCCCAGTAATGCAAGTAGCGCGCTCTGCTAATGCGTCTCTCACAAGTGTCATAACATAGTTAGGTAGGGGTTTGAATCCTGCAAGTACCCAGTGTGTGTGGGGGAGTAGTGTGTGCAATTCCATGTGTATGAGAAATGTCCCTTTTGGCAACTAGTACTACACAACACATGCAGCATATTCCACTGTCTAAACACTGATGATGTCAGCACCCTATAAGTACAGCAGGAGAAAGCAATCCCCCAGTAATGCAAGTAACACGCTCTGCTAATGCGTCCCTCACAAGTGTCATAACATAGTTAGGTAGGGATTTGAATCCTGCAAGTGCCCAGTGTGTGTGTGAATGTGTGTGGGGGAGTAGTGTGTGCAATTCCATGTGTATGAGAAATGTCCCTTTTGGCAACTAGTACTACACAACACATGCTGCATATTCCACTGTCAAAACACTGATGATGTCAGTACCCTATAAGTACAGCAGGAGAAAACAATCCCCCCAATAATACAAGTAGCACGCTCTGCTAATACGTCTCTCACAAGTGTCAAAACATAGCTAGGTAGGGGTTTGAATCCTGCAAATGCCCAGTGTGTGTGTGAATGTGTGTGGGAGAGTAGTGTGTGCAATTCCATGTGTATGAGAAAGGTCCCTTTTGGCAACTAGTACTACACAACACATGCTGCATATTCCACTGTCTAAACACTGATGATGTCAGCACCCTATAAGTACAGCAGGAGAAAGCAATCCCCTCCCCAGTAATGCAAGTAGCTCGCTCTGCTAATGTGTCTCTCACAAGTGTTATAACATAGTTAGGTAGGGGTTTGAATCCTGCAAGTGCCCAGTGTGTGTGTGAATGTGTGTGGGGGAGTAGTGTGTACAATTCCATGTGTATGAGAAATGTCCCTTTTGGCAACTAGTACTACACAACACATGCTGCATATTCCACTGTCTAAACACTGATGATGTCAGCACCCTATAAATACAGCAGGAGAAAGCAATCCTCCCAGAAATCCAAATAGCATGCTCTGCTAATGCGTTTCTCACAAGTGTCATAACATGGGGTTTGAATCCTACAAATGCCATGTGTATTTTTGTCACACAGTTTGTCCATGTGTGTGTGGTGTTGTTCCCAATATTGCACGACATACATTATATTAGTAATGTCAATGCACACATGATGTATGTGTGTGCCACTTACACATATGTACCTGTGAACTGCAAGAGTACCCATGTCCGAAGCCTGCCTCATGTGAATACATGGAATATGCATCAGACAACTGTATGACTGTGGTGTTCTGTGCAGGGGCTGCATGTGGTATGTGACTATACAGTGTGGGTTGTAGATGGTGTCATCCCACCAGCGAGGGATACATGATTGGTCTGGAGCATATAGTCCACATGTTGGTGATGAACAGGTGCAGCATGTTGTCACCACGTGTGGGAGTGGTAACAGGTTGTTCCATAGCAATGCAGGGAATGAATGATAGGAACCCTTCAGATAGGGTCTTGCAACTAGAATAATGCTCACACTTATGTTAGGGTAGTCGCAGTACAACCATATAATGGTGTGTGTAGAGACCGTCATATTCCCAGTGTTGTCAGGAAGGCCAAGTGGGTTTCCTGGGTATGGGAGTGTGGTGTGTGCCAGGCTATGAACCTGAAGGCAGTCTAACCCACTGTGTGTTGCACATGGAGAGGCTCTGATGCTTTGTGCAGTGCCACCAACCTGGGGGTGTGTGTATCTGAGGTGCCTTTGGATACATCCCCCCTGTTCTGGTTTGGTGCATGTGTAGGGGATGACAAGCATAAGCATAGTATCAGGAATGACCTGGCACTAATGGTGTGCACCTGGGAGCCTTGTACCAGGAGTCTGTTACTGCACGGATATTGCTGTATCCCATGCTAAAGACAGTTTCCACTGCATGCATCTTGAGGTTTACACTACTGCTGTTGAGTAGGATTGCTATTAGTGTCCAATCCTGTGTGATACCTGTGTAGGTGGCTATGTAATGTCAGCCTTGCATACAAAGGCACTATGTGTGTAGCAACAGCCTCTGCCAATATACAACGGCCCATGGGTGACAGGTGCAAGCTGTCCCAAGCAAAGCAATGTGGCATGTCCAGCATGTAATCCCACACTGACAGGCATTGGATCCCCTTTGAATGTCACTGAAAGATACGTTAATTGCAGAAACTGATGATCCTGTCTACATATTGTGGCAGCATTCATGGTGAGGGTGAGATGCTACTCAAGGCCAGGGTCATACCAGCCTGTGCCACAAGCTCAGAGAGCCCCTCTATGTCCCCTAACATGTAGTCCAGGGAGGTGCGTCAGAGGTCATACACACTGGCACAGACAATGACTGAGTCATACTTCTACATGCCTTGGAGTGACCGGTATGCTTGTGTTATGTGGTGGATCATAGTGCCCGATGGGCAGCTCAGCGTGACCGTCACCTTGTTCAGCCTGGGAGCAGGACCTCAGTGTACGTGATGATAGAGGTACCTCATACAACTATAGCAGGTGTGTTGTCTAGCCGTACGGCCTGTGACTGTTTGGCACACAAGCTTTGTGAGCTATGTGTTGCATGTGCTCTGCTCTGGCTTAACGTTTGCTTGTGTGTCTGCTTTGCAGGTGTCAGCTGCTCAGGCAGGATGCTATTCTGAGAGCCCAATAATGTACCTGTGTGTTTCTGTGTTTGGATTGTGGTCGTGGCAGGCCTATGGGAGACTGGTACTGTATTCACTGTAGTATCCCACTCCACCTGACAGGGAATGCCAGTGCTGTGTAAACGGAGCTTAGCCCCCAATTTGGCTATGTGGTTGCATCTCTCACATGTGTTGTACGTGTATGGGAAGGGGAGAGGGTTGTCTGTGTACATGAGGCAGCTGTAACATTGCCACATGACTCACAGATTCACCAACTGGACCTGAGAGTAGATCGACAGGTGACCTTTGCACATGCTACCATAGCATTGTGACTCCCATACTAAGTAACGACACATAGGGCCAATGGGGAACAAGGTACTCAAGGTGACTATGTGAGGGTGTAGTGCTCCTGATTTGTTAGTGCTGGCATATATGAATGCTGTCTTGAGCAAATGTGAGGTAAGTCATATGCAATGTGTTACAGGCAAGCTACATGCAAACAGGACAAACAGTGACGTTCTGTCAAGTGACACATGGACATCAGTACAGTATGCAACACAGATGTCACTAGGGATCCACAGAGGCACTGTATATCTGCACTGCAGGTGGAATCAGTGTTTCAGGAACATAACAGGCAAACATGCATACAAACAAAGCTACAGTCAGCAGGCCTGTATGTAGACTATGCTACAACAAACAAGGTGTACGACTTCCAGTAGGTAACAGTGCATATATGCAGGCACCATAAGCCAGTACCCAGACATTCCCAGGTCAGATGGGCTGGGTCCAGCCGCACCCCACACAAGTGTATAGACCACGTACCTTCGTAATGTTGAATAACTGGCCTGATACCCAAGTGCTCATACCTGTAATAATACACATGTCAAATAACAGACACTGAGCCCTCACTCAGCAGTTCCAGAATTAGTATGATGTATGCTACCTGTCCTGGCACCACAGTATCCTTGACATGTATGGACACTCTCCCTCCTGTCATAGTTAGTTCTGTGTTTTGGTGCTGTTATGCATGGTATGAGGTGTGACTTTGTAGTGCTAGTGTGCTCTTGTGAGCCTTGAACCTGTTGTGTAGTACTGCACAGATATCAACATCCTGAAACATCTGCATTGCAGAGTCATGTGTGGACAGCATGCAACTCGCAGCTGACATGGCCATCATTGAGTATCAATATGTACATTGTTGTATCCCCTGTGCTACCTATGTAGGTGGCCATCCCTTCACAGCCTCACCACCAGTATGCAAAGATGTGCAGACAGAACACTGTGGTAATTACTATGGGTGTACAAAACAATACAATGACACTCATACTGTAACTGCATCAGGCATGCTGGTATATACCCACAATGCTATCATTACACTGTACTGTTGTCAACATCATACTATTACAATACGTCTATGTACTCACCCTGTGCATCAGCACCATGTTAACCTGTTCCTGCACCGATTTTACAGATTGCAGGAGGTGGCACAGTTTCATCATATGCACAGGGTGTGTACCTGGTATGCTTGAGTCTGCCACTGATACAACCAATTGACATGTCTGTGTGTGTGTGTTGGTGAGGGACTGCAGTACAAGATGGGGCAATGTTGATGCAGTGTGTGCGTGTATGCGGTAGCCCTAGGTGTTATCACTTTGCATGTGTGTATGAATGCACACAGTCCCACCTCATGGCTGCCATATACAGGTGTTTGTGGACAGCCACAGACTGTACCTGCCAGGTCATACAGATCACTGTCTGTGGCCACGGACATGATACCTGTGCCTGGCAGGGGAGCTACGGACCATATCAGGTACTAAGCCAGACTGGGTACTGTCATCAGAAGCAGGTGTTTGTTGACTGGAGACAGGTCCCTGTTGGGACTGTCCAGCGCCACATGCACATGGTCTCCTGGGGCGGTCCGATGACAGCACAGACCCAGCATTGCTGGGGCTGCTGCTGGCACTATGTGAGTGGCCACGGCCCTGTTGTCATCCGCAATGGCTGCCAGCTGCTGCTGTTGCTGGCATACGGCCATGTCGACGCCTCAACCGTCCACCATTGCCCTGGCTCATGGACATATAGTTGTGGAACAGATCTAATGTGTTCCCCCAATGTCTGTCAATGACCTTGGTGAAGTTGCGGATGGCAGCCGCAACATCACGCATACTGTCACTCATGGCTGTGCGACATGCTCTCAGCTCCCTCAGACCCTGTCTGGTGTACCGTTCCATACGTGACTGTGCCTGCATTACAGCCCGAAACATAGCTGGTGTTGAAAGACCTCTGTGGGCACATCTTACAGGGGCGGTACGCCCATGGATGCTCCCACGAGAACCCATGGACGTCTGCCTGTGTGGTACCGTGTTAGGACCCTGGCCATGGCTGCAGTGTGGGGATGCATGTGCCACCGGTACCACATTACCCTGGTCAATTCCCAGTGTATCCTGTCCATCACCTAGGGACACTGGTGACAAAGGATGTATTGGCAGGATGACTGTGCGCATTGATGGGGTCGACAGCTGTGTAGTGTCAATTGACTGACCAATGACGGACCCTGGCACACCTACCTGTGCCATTACACAGGTATCATCATTATCACTATCCACAGCAGCTGATTCAGGTTCCCTGCTGCACGACACCAGAGCAGCACCAGAACCTGTGGGAGTAAGACAGGAAACACAGTTTACAATGTGTACACAATGCTACCACTGATGCACACATGGGCACATGCACACATGCACACATGGGCACATGCACACATGGACACATGCACACATGACACATGCACACATGCACGCATGCACACACCTCAGTATATGAGATATCAACCCACAGACACAAACACACCTGCAATCAAACACATAACACTACTGCTTCAGCCTATTATTACTATTAGTATACAAAGTATTGAAGGTAATAGTATTACGCACTCACCAGCATGGATAGGCTGCCTTGCTGTTACACCAGAGGGACCTGCAGAAAAGAGACATTTATCATCAGTGGGCACAACTGTGCCATTGATACTGTGGGCATGATACAGTTCAGTAGTGCAACAGTTAGCTTCCACAGGTGTACTGCAGATATTGAGGATATCATTAATGCACAATAATTACCAAGATTACAGCTACAAAATGAGGACACACCTCACACATGCATAACCTAACAGTGTACAGAATGGTCAACTATACACATGGCATGTTACCTGCACGCTCTGTGTCCTGCTGCTGTGTGGCTCCAGCCTCCATCATTACACATGTATGCTGTTGTTGTTGCTGCTGTGCTGGAGCCACAACACTCAGCAGTAGTCCCTCCAGTCTGGTGAGGGGGGGATGTCTAGCCACCCCACCACCTGTGGCAAGCTGCTGCCTGTGAATATCCGACGCATGCTGACGGACATTTCTAATTAAATCACTGCAGTGATGGCGTACCTGCTCATATGTCCGGTTATGTGTGCCTATGTCATTTACCCGACGGACCAGGTCTTGCCACAGTGCAGCCCTCTCCTGCTGGTTCTGGCTGGTGCGGGAAAAGAGTACAGTGAAATCCCGCACCAGGCTCTGGTGTATCTCCTCCTCCTCTGCAGCGGAGTAGACAGGGTTCCGCTGGTGAACCATGGCCCTGAAAAGGAGAAGGAAAATATGTCGGCAATATCTGTCAGCAAACTATAGCACACATAATACACATAATATTCGACTGCAGTGATATAACTTAAGCACCATATATAGCATCTGTCTGTCTATTGGGGGATACACATGTACATGACCAGATATCAGTGCTCATCCGACAACTGTGCAACAGTACCTGGCACACTCCATACGACAGACTAGTATACTGCAGCAGTCAAACACACTGTTTCAGGTACAATACACAACCTCACACTGGGGGTTTGTATAAAGGTACTGTATGGGGAATATTATCAGCCCATGCACTGCACACAATGCACGTTACATATTTCACTGGTAATGCACACTACTCTTACTTGCCATAACCCTACCTACACCACAGTGACATACAGGGTAACACAGCACAACATATGTCAATGTAGTATGTGTTGATCGCAATACCTCACACACCTGTCTCTGGCCTCACACCAAGGACACACACTACCATGACAGACAGACAGTCATGGTGAGCAATCACACCAGTACACAACATGCACACAGTCACTAGCACACCCATTCCACCTCACATATTCCATTTGTAATGTGTTCATGGGTGTGCATTGTGTCCTAGGTAGGTAGTGTGCTTTTGGCCCTGGGCCTACAGCAGCATACTGTTATGCTACCCTGCCCCTTGTGACACATGTGTTATGATCGTACCTGCTCCTTACAAACAGTTAAACAGGGTGACTCATATGGCATATTACCTATCTGCATAAAATTCAGCAGGGGTATGTCTGACATCTACTCATGGGGAGCCTTGCTTCTTAATTCTGCGTGGTCTACTACAGGGTATGTCATATCTGTGGGTAGGGTCCTGTACCTCCACCATGTGCTCTATACTGCAGTGACAAGGACGACAGACATAGGTAATTTGTGTTGTGGATGTTGGAGGTGTTACCATGGTTGTTAGACAACTGTCATGGGTGTGACCGAACTATGTATATCCAGCAGAGGTAACCTCTATGTAGGTAGTCTGTGTGCGCTCTGTGGTGTTTGAGTGCATTGACACAGTTACTTGCATATGTCTGTGTCCTTCTCCATATCTGTAGCTGTCATGGGAGGTACATATCGTGTAGGACATTGTGGGGTGTGGAGGGGTACAGTGACCTACATGTCCATAGCTGACACACCATATCCGCTGACACATTCCATGTACAGGTATTACAGGACTAGTGTGCCACTGTGTATATCGATGTGGAGCCTATTGTACACTTGTTGACCCTGTTCCCCCCTGACACATGCAGTGGTGGGCAGGCATGTACATATGTGGTGGTTACTGGTGTCAGTGTTTTTGAATGGGGTATGGTACTCCAGTATCCACACTGGTGTTCACTCCATGCCTGTGACACCAGGCACCTGTTGCAAGACATCTGCACACATGTGCCTCACACAGTCTATATATGTATATATATATATATATATATATATATATGTATATATATATTGATATATTTATATCTGTATATGGATATATATCTGTTTGTATATATGTATATAAAATATGTATATATAAATGTAGATATATACATATAGATGTGGGGAGAGAGGGGGAGAGAGTGAGAGAGAGACACAGGGTGAGTGAGAGTGTGAGGGGGTGGGGCAGAGAGAGAGAGATAGTCATATACAGATATCTGTTGTCAGTCAGATCTATCTGTATATGTATAAGTCTCTACAGATATCTATATATGTATGTGTGTATTACATATATCTGTACGTACATATTCTACCAATCTCGATGTCTGTGCAGTGAGTGAGAACCTGGTTCAAGGCTCCTGAGAGCACACCAGCGGTACCAGGCTATACCCCGTATCATGCGTTTTGGCCCCAGGACTCGGGACAAAACAAAAAGGGAGGGGGTGTGTCCATATTCATGGAGGACACACACACCTCCAGGTTAGTGGCAACACATGAAGCATCACAGACCATCCAGATGCAGATAACCATAGGCAAACCTGCTATATAACTGGTAGCATGTTACAGACCACCCTCCCAATCTCTGGGACCACAGTCAGCCTTCCTGTAGACATTGGAGGATATGAATGTCCCACCACACACCATCATATTGGGATACTGCGACTACCCAAACATACACTGGGTGCATTATTCTACCCCAAACACCCTAGCCCAAAGGTTCCCGGAATTCACTATGTCAAATGCAATGGAACAGCTAGTCACCTCTCCCACAACAGGAGATAATATACTAGACCTGATCATCACAAACATGGGGACAATGTGCTACACACTGGAAGTATACCCCTCACTAGTCACATCTGACCACAGATTAATCCCCCTGGATATACATATCCCACCTCCCCCACAACACAAAAGACTACAGTGGGAAACCTCTCACATGCCGACTTTACACTTCTTATAACTGAGTTGGTATCCTTAATGCCCACTGGGCCAGTGTAAACCACTTCCCACAATGCAGACATCTTCACATATGCTTTCTACAGACATCTCCAAGAATGCATGGATCATGCAATCACAAATGAAACCATGACCCTCTCCACCGAGGGCAGGCATCCTGTCTGGTGGACCCCAGCATTGAACAAATTGTATAACAACAGAAGTTAGCTACTGCACGGCAGAGCATACTTCCATAGAGCTACGGCATCTCTGATCAGCAGTAGTAGAAAGATACGTTTTGTCGTACAAACATGCAAGGCCAACAATGAGAGGGACATCGCTATGGTCACTACAGATAACCACAAGGCCTTCCTCTGCTATGTTACACACCTGGGTGGGAACCCTCAGTTGTGTTCACAGTTAGTTCACAGTGACAAACGCTACACTGAACACACAGATAATGCCAACATTCTGGCAGACAGGTTCAGTGCAGGTTTCTCCCCTCCCTCACCCACACATGTGGAATTACTTATCCCAGCTGACTGTAACCTCCCTGTCATCTCAGATGTCCAGCTGGGAACCACCCTCAGCAGAGCTGTAAATACAGCATCAATGGGACCCAACGGTATTGCAGGTTGCATGCTACGTGAACTGCAAGAGGAGCTACACATGCACATTACATGCTATTCAGCCATAGCCTTACTACAGCATATGTACCTGGACACTGGCATACAGCAACAGTAGTCCCACTCCACACAGGAGGCACCTCTACAGACCCTGGTAACTACCGCCCCATAAGCTTAACCAGTCTGGTCTGCAACACTATGGAAAGGATCATTACGGTACCCATACACAGAGACATTGGGGACTTAGACACTTGATCCCACCCGGTTTGGCTTTGTAGAGGGCAAATCCTGCCTTATGAACCTGGTTGACCTTTTCAAATCAGTCACTAGCACCACTGATGTGGGCACAGCGGTCCATACAGCCTACCTGGACTTGCTACGGCTTTCGACACAATACCGCACTCTGGCATCATAGACATGATCAACAGCTGAAATGTAAATCCATATGTCACATGATGGGTTGCAAACCGGCTAACGGATATAAACCCTACAGTCAAACTCACTGGTGCCATGTCAGACTCAGTGCCAGTCACATGTGGTGTCCCACAAGGCTCTGTCCTGAGACTGCTCATGTTCGGCATATCATTCTCAGATGTGGAAGCAGACATGGGAGGGTAGTGGCTGACAATGTTCAAAGATGACTGCATACTAGGCGCCATAGGCTATACACCTGCTGACACATACATCCTACTGACAGGCCTCACGGACACCAACAACTGGTGCCGGACTCATGGCTTTACACTGCATGCCACGTAATGTATACTCATACCCTTTTAGACGGACAAGGTACCTACATATTATCACATAGACAATAACCCACTGAGTACAGACAAAGTAATCGGAGACCTGGTGACACTGTTCAATGCTAACCTCTCATTTGACACCCACGTTGCCAAAGTGGTTGGATGGACTTCCTACCTTGCCCACCTTATCATGAAGGGATTCACATCCACATCAAAAGGGGTCATTGTACCCCTATACTCCTCCCTTATCAGGCCCATGACTGTGTACTATGCCCCATTTGGTATGTACCTCACCTGGCACTTGCAACAGCTAGGGGGACCCCATAAGTACATCACCAGGAGGATCAAGGGTCTGCAACAACTGTCATATGCTGCCAGACTAACATAACTCATGCTCTATTCCATAGCATACTGCCTATGTAGGGGTGATCTGTGCCTGATGTAGTAGGCCATGTCCAATCTGGTATTGATGGACATGTTCCACCTCATACAATCCAAATCCATCAGAAGCACGACAGCTACGGATTTAAACCTCAGCACACATATGAATAGGACATACTGTAGGGACAGATCCATCACTAAGAGGCTTCCCATACTGTGGAACAGGATCCCAGTTCATGTTAGGCAGAGACCCTCACTGACACTCTTCATGTGCATTCTTGACAAGTGGATGGGAGATCATAGGTTTACAGCAGGGGTCTTCTCTGTGTCACTACTAGACAGAGGCACAGTAAACTAATGCTATGATGTAGGGGGGTCTTCACTGTGTCACTACTATACAGAGGCGCAAGTTTCTAAATCTATTCTATACACTGCAGATAGCCTAGTACTAAACTATGACACTGTGAAACTATATATGTCTATGTACTTCTACATCCCTCTCTATCTATGTATACACATATGCATATTATATATATATATATATATATATATATATATATATACACATACATACATATCTCGATATACATATGTATACACATGTTATATATATATATATATATATATATATATATATATATATATATATATATATACTCCTTTTTAGTTCCACATATGTATACACACAGTAACGTAATGCTGAACACCCATTACTATACCACCTACTTGTACATTGCACTACAACCTACATTGCTATGTGCACATAGCTACCGTCACATACATATGTATGTGAAGCCTTCAGTGACAGTTTCAGTATGTCCCCGGCCCTATGCACATCTTCACATACATAGATACAGACCAATAACACATCTGGAGGGTTCACAGTATGTAGAGTATTATAGTAGTACTTTACATTACCTGTGTTTGTTGCAGCTGTTTGTGTAGGCTTGCAGTTGCTTGGCCTGCTGTCAGCCTCTTTGCTTTGTTGTTTCAGGTTTTCTTTCTTTCTTTCTTTCTTTCTTTCTTTCTTTCTTTCTTTTTTTTCTTTCTCTCTCTCTCTCTCTCCCCTCTCTCTCTCTACCTCCAGAGGGTGCAATGACAGTATTGCATGTGTGGACTGGGAGTACAGGATGCTTTTTTAGGTATCTGCACATGTCCATGTGATGACCTCTGCACCAATTGTTAGCCAGCATTTACTAATTGCATGCAGCCTATTGTGTAGTGATTGCAGTTCTCACTGTGATTACAGGACTGTGCTATAAAAAGGTCTGTTAGGTAGGCGTATCCCTTTCAGATTATCAGGGTGGGGACCATGCTGGTTGCTGTGGACACTGTTCTGTGAGTCTAAGGGTTGGTATGTCTCTCATATTTCAGGCTGTGTTGTAGACACTGCAATGCATGTTGTTCTGTAAGCTGAGTATTCCTTCCTCCAGTGTCCTGTTCTCCGTGTGTATGTAAACTGACACCTACGACTAGTAATACTGTGTATATGGGTGTGTGTGTGCTTTCCTGTGGGGATTGTGGTGTAACTGGTATATAGCAGTGGCTCTTGCAATCTGTTGCTATGGCTTCAATATTTGGCCTTTACATTCACTCGTTGTATGCCTGCTAGGTGTCTTTCCTGTAATGTGTTGCTATGGCTTTCCTATTTTCCATTTACATTCACAGCTTGTAATGCTTGCTAAATCTGTTTGGGCAGCAATTCCCTATGTGTTTGTTGTGGTAGGGTGTTACTGCATGCAGTGTGGTCTGGCCATGGTGTGGGCCTTGACACTTACAGGGGTATTTGATCATGCTGCTGAACAGGCCTCAGATACTCTCCGGTGTGTGGCTTGCCAGATGCTACTGTGACATTATTACCTAGTAGCTACCAACTAGCATGACTGTTTCTCAGCACACAGTACTATTTTACAAATCCACTAGATTTGACAGTAAATATACATGACAAAATTTGTGTACTAGACTTGCTATATTCCCTTTACATTAATTCCTACTATTTTATGATATATTTCTTTCAGCACCATGTTCTTGTATAGCAGTCATGGCTTAGTGGTAAGTCATGCAGACTGGTGTTTCCAAGGTCCTGGGTTCAAGACTGAGGGAGGTATTTTATTTTGCTGCTGAGAAAACTACAGGCCTTGTCATTCAGAGTGACTAAGGCACTTTTAAGCAGTTGTAAGCGGGTTAGTGCTGGTTTGTGCGGAGCTCACGCATGCGCACTGCCGCTTAGCTTCGCGCACACCCGCTTACTACTGCTTAAAAGTGCTTACTCTCGCGCACACACGCGCTATTTTCTTTTAAAGAAAAGAAAATGGGGAGATAGGAAAATGGTGAAAAAGGGGGCACAAAGAGGGTAGGACAGTAGGAAAACAAGCTCGGGTTTTGCAGGAGGGATGTAGGAAAGGCCCATAGCTGCCCATTTCTTCATCAGCAACAGCTGTGCATATGTTTGTAATTTGGTGTGAAATTTGAAACCTTCCACCCCTGAGAGAGGTGTGAGGACAACAATAATATTTGTTGTACAGCCAATTGTAATTGTCAGTTTACATGTCCAGCAGACATGTGTGCAAAATGGGCAGCTATGTATGGGGCGTAATTTTTTTGTGGGTACAGAGTGCCCTTTTTTTTTCAGGTGAGAGTGGTATGTCAGGTACAGGAAGTCGGTATAGCTGGGGAGGTAGGTAGGGGAGGTTAACAGACAAGACAAACAAGACGCATACAGGGGTGGTGTATGACACATGTGGGGGGGGGTTACACAATTGACGGGGATGGATGTTTGGATATCTCGAGCCCATGAGCCCACAGATGGCAACAGTGGAACTGAGATCCCCACCCATGGGCAGTTGCCACTGTGCCTTCACTGCCCAGGACGGGGCTGTGCTGGGGGCTGTGTAGGCCAGGCAGCAGGCACGCCCGTGAGTTGTGCCACCCATGCCTCAAGCTGGCGTAGGGGCCCAAGCACAGCATGCCGGATCTCCCTACGCACCACAGTCCGGACACTACGGAGGGTGAGTGGATGTTCTCCTCCGGCCACACTTGCAGAGGAGGGATGAATCCCATCCCCTGCAGCGCTTCCACCCGCAGGTGGCACAGGGCCACTGGAGGAGGGTCCGGCCTGGGCACTAGTGCCAGGTGCACTCGCCAGCTGAGGTGGGAGAGGTGGGTCCGCTGGAACCCGCCTTCCCTGTCGTCCTATGTTTTGCATTATGTTATGACAGTTTGGGTTAGTAATGTACAATACCATTCACAATTAGTTGTAACAGCATGCATTAGTATTCCCATTAACCAAACACCCATAAATTCAAGCCATTGAACAGCAAGCATAACACATGCATAATTTGAACAGCAATACACAATCCAACAACATGCAGGGTTGATTGATGGCAACAGGCCATCAGGTTTGGATGTATGAACAGGGCACATGCATCAACGTACATGCAAATATGTATGAACCAACAGGACAAATGTCCAGGGGTGTTAATTGTGAATGCACATACCCATTTCACGTGGAATGGATTATTTGTGGTTATAGGGTAGGGTGAAGAAATATTTCATTAACAACTTCAAATACCTATACATATGCTATACATTTCTACTAGCTGCAGATATATACACACTACAGGTCTGACTACAGTTTCCTATGTGATAACTAATTCAGGTTGATGATAGGAATGTTACTGGTACATCAATATACATTTCGTATTTATTCATACACATTCATATCTGGCTCTGTTCAGCTACATCATCCTGCTACATTTGCTTTATATGGCTATAGACAACTGTGGATGTTTGGTATTTCATACAACCATACTATCTGCATATTGCAAACTGAGAGCAACATATCCAGATTTTGGGACACACATTCCAGCTTCAGTACTTTTTTCAACACATGTTGCTGTTTGGTTCTGCCTGTCACATTCATTTCATTCTGTACTGACTGCAGTATACTTTATTCAGGAGTTATTACTACTTTATTGGTGGATTCATACCTCTTTCTCACACTCTCTCACTTGTTTTATTTTTACAGTTCAGGATGGTACTTAATTCTAGGCTTTATTGACATGTTTTACTTTTAGTTATAACAATCCTTTCCAACAGTCTCACTTGTGTCATGTTTCAGAATTTAAACAAGGATATATTTCACACATGTGTTTTACTCAGCTTCTGTAGCTGTACTTTTCAGCCTGCTGCAGGTTATGTACTATTATATTACAGGTGGGACATCTTTATTTCAGACTTGTTTCATTTTTATTTTTGGATTACAGGCTGAATCACACTTTTGTAATCAAGCAATACTTGCAAACTCTTTTACACTGTTACTTGCACATTTTATTAATAAGTGACTACACTGCACTCTTTTGCAAGCTGTCATACTTATATATTTTTTTACAGTTACAGGGAGAGACTTACTGACCTGCCTGGTGGCGCAACCGCACCAGCCTATCGGCATAGGCTCGACGGTTCATGGAACGGACACCTGCAGCTGAAATATAAATGAAGTAATATTGGAATACACATCTCCATAATATCAGCTAGGTTAATTTCTTACATAAATAATTACATGTAACTTACTCAGTAGTGGGGCGTTGGGCATTTGCCGGGCCTCCTGGATCCAACGGTTCAGTTGGTCCTGCTTCCGTCTCTTCAGGTCTGCATGGTGGTGACGGACCTGTTCACCAGTCCTTGGTATTCCTGTGGCACTGGTGAGATCATGTGCCAACCGGTCCCACGCCTCAGGCCTATATGCTCCCAACAAGACCTGGCCCTGCATGAGTTGGGCCTCATGATCATGGACGAGGAGCCAAACCATATATTTGGACTCCTCAACGCCCCACCTCTGTGCTCGGAAGCAACTACCCTCTCCTACACCTGCCATCCTGGCTGCAAGTCAGTTCTACAATCAGTTATGCTGTGTATTCCCACCTATGGGGCTTATATATGCTGTTTTTCCCCGCACTTATCTGTGATTGGCCATTTTGGAATTGTATCAGCTTCACAAAACCTGCTTTGTCATGCTCCTCTTTCTATTCATTCCTATATATATGCTATTACTGCATTTCTAAGCGCAACTGTCATGGCTTAGTGGTTCAGTACTTTGACTATGGTGCATGGTATCCTGGGTTCGAGCCTGGCCATTGCTTTTTATATTTTATGACTGTCTACACAGGCTAGGAGGTGTGTCTGTGTAAAGGCAGTTTTGATACAGCTTGCTCAACGTTGCCCGTCGGTTAGCTTGTTGGCATGGTGCGCAGCTCCGCGCAAACGGGCCACGCTAGTTTACGAGTCGTTTGGCTGTCAGCACGCATATTATGCTCAGCTCAGCTACGGGCACACAGTTTCAGCGTGTTAAAACGCTGCTCAACCCCGGGCACTCATTTTACACCTGTTAAGCCACTGCTCACCTACGGGCACTCATTTTAATCCTGTTAAAACACTGCTCACCTACGGGAACTCATTTTAAACCTGTTAAAACACTGCTCACCTACAGGCACATATACTCAACTTGCTAGACTGTAGCTCAGCTATAGGCACATCTGACTTTTTTTTTTTTTTATTATCTCACATTTCTTTAAAATACATGGCCCATTTCATTACATTTTACATAAAATATAATTTTATATATGTACATATATGTCAGGGACTTGTTTTGTGCTTATTTCACTAAAAATAAAAATTGATGTTGTGGGGGCACGAACCATGACTGCCTCCTCTTCAGCCAACATCTCTACCGCTACGCTATTGCTTCTTGGCTTACTTTGCATATTTAGTTCTTATATGCTTTTCCACTGACTGCTAACTGTGGCTAAGCTATGGGCACGCCCGCGCAAACGAGCGCACTCACGGGCAAACATCTTTACAACTTATAAAAAAAAATATAAGATGTTCATTTATACATTTTATGTTCATAGTCTGTGGGGGCATGTGTTGTGTTGTGTTTATTCACATTTACACAGACTCTGTCGTGGGGGTTTACTTTCAGGACTTTTACTCTTCTGGGGGCATGTCCATTTGCAGGGCTAGCCCTACGGACACGCCCCCTACTGTCTTGCATGGACCGTGTTCGCCTTAGGTGTGATTCAGCATGCTCTCATGCATATGCATGGCATGCTGACGTCACACCGTTTAACTGCAGCCTCCGTGTAAGCCTTGTAACTCTTACACGGAGGCTTCGTGAATCCTGCACAATGAGTACAATGCATAATATACATTCCACACAACAACTGGCACTAATTCAATTCCTACAATGTTTGACTATTTAAGGGCTCTACGATTTTTAAGCTCCAGCAACACTAATGCAATTTCTGATGCTGCAGAAGAGCCCCAGCTTATTTCCATTTGTAGTAATTTGAAATGTTTTGATCAAAAACTTTTAAAATGTCAGAAACTTAAATTGGAAGTTTCTTACTTCCAGGAGTGTATAGCTAAGAAAATTGTACCTAAGGGACTTCATCAATGGCACTATCCAGTTGGTCTCATTAATAAATCACCCTTCCATCTGGAGTCGCTTGGCTTATTTGATAAGCCAGGCTTCGATTTTTTAGAAATGCTCATCACACAATATATTTCACAAATTGACACTCTGAAAAGTGATTTAGAGATTTTGGAGAATCAAATAATAACAGATACTGATTTCCAGCGATACAGGTATGACTATGCTCGCATTTTTACAAGCATAGATCACACAATTAACAGAGCGGCTGGAGTTAAAAAGAAGAAAATTAAAAGAGATGTAACTGCATATTCGAATGGGAATGCCTATCCAGTCACATTGAATTCAACAAATTCTAGTTCCCTTGACAACAGTAGTGAAGGAGAGGCTTCAAATATTTTTCAACGCCCCCAATTAAGCTCACCTGACCAGAATAATGATGACAGCATGTTACAGACACCTTTAACAAGGCGCAGTGAACGAATTAGAGAAAATCAGCAAAGAGTCAATGGACAATACTTAAATGAATGCCAGAATAATGGTTATTCTACTAGCCAGGATTTTCAGGTGGTCAGAAGCAAACAAAAGAATTCACAACAACAAGGGAGGAATGGGGGATACCAAAGGAAGAAGTAGAATCGCAAGAGGAGATAAACAAGGTACCAGACATTATTACTAACTTATCTGGGGACATTAAAGTGTATAATTTCTCCTCTATGTACATCAGCAGCGAAATAGTAGAGTTACTGAATAAAGGATTAACATTCATACCAGATAAGAGAGCTGATATAGCAAGAACTATCACTGACTTAAAGTTATACATACGTAAAATTAATTTAGCAGTTTTGTTTGGGAATCAGTCTGCTATACACAATGATTTGCGTATATCTAGTGTTTTCAGCCCTCCTATTAATGAGTCTCTTGCTATATTCAAACATATTTGTGAGATAGACATAAGGTCTTTAATGGCAAAAAATCAACAGAGACAAGTTTAAAATATGACAGTTGATGAATTTGAACTATTTAACTTGTTGAAAATTTGCCATGTTAGAGTAATGAAGCCAGATAAAGGTGGCAGCCTTGTGTCCATGGATGAAGTGGATTATATTAACAAAATGTCAAATGTTTTATCTACTGAATGTTATTCTAAAGTTAGTTTAAACGAAGTGAATATTGCACATAGAAGAATCAAAGAAAGTTTAAATGACCTGTTTTTGGAAAACAGTATTGATATAGACACATATAATTACCTATGCATGCCAGCACCAGTAACACCAGTGTTATTTGGATCTCCCAAAATCCACAAAAGTATAATGGATCCACCCTTTAGGCCAATTGTGGATGGCAGGAGATCCATTACTTATGCATATGCCAAATATGTGGACAGTAAACTTAAGTAATTTATTTGCAGCAAACCCCAAATTTGTAAGGATTCGTGGGGTTTTTTAGAGAATATTAATTCTTTTGAATTTGATGGAGAGTGTAATTTTTTGATGGTAGACATAAAGGATCTGTATACCGTCATACCTCAAGAGGTTGGCATTGAATAGGTTAGTGAATTTCTATTTTTGAAAGGGATGGACCAGCAAGAGATAAATGTAATTGCGTCCTTGTTAGATCTAGTTTTGAATAATAAATTTATGCTTTTTGACAAAGAATATTTTTTGCAAAAAACTGGGGTAGTCATGGGCTTCCCATGCGGAGGCAGTTTTGCAAATTCAGTCATGGCATTTTGGGAAAGACATTTCCTATTTCAGAACTCCATTTTCAAGGAAAATGTAAAATGGTACACTAGATATCAGGACGACATGTTTTTTATGTGGAAAGGAAGTCTAGATTTAGTAACAACTTTTATTAATGAAATCTCCAAATTCACAGACTTCCTAGATTTCACTTTTGAGTTTAGCACAGACTCCATTAATTTTCTGGACGTGTCACTATCTAAAGATAGACCCAATAATAGATTTAAGGCTAGTATTTTCAGGAAAGCTACTTACTCAAACACTTTTCTACACTTTAGTAGTAGCCACCCATTCCACCAGAAAAGGTCAGTTATTAAGGGCCAACTGGTTAGGGCAGCCAGAATGGTCTCATCAGAGAATGACTTTCTGTTTGAATGTAACACATTGAAAGTCATGTTTCATGAAAGAGGCTACCCAGAACAACTTTTTCAACAATTGTTTGATGAAGTGGCTACTAAAAGGACTACTGGCCATTTTAAACCTATTCTATGCAGGGGTTATGGAGAAACAATAAGTGATACTCCCCCTGATGAGCATAGGGAGAATAGTATTAGGAATTATGATAGCAGAATAAGCTTTCTTACTACTTTCTCTACTGATGCACATGCCATTAAGAATATTATGATTAAAAATTGGGCTATAATATCAGAGGACAGTGCTATTAATATGAAATTGGGAGATAGACCACATATTACCTATAGAAGAGGCCTACATTTTAAAGATTTGTTGGAAAGGAACAATCAAAAATGCCCCAACAACCGAGGGATGAGAAAGTGTGGGAGATGTCAGCAGTGCCAGCACATTATGGTAACTAATAAAGTTCGCATACGTAACAAAATCTACACCATCAATGGAAAATTTAACTGTGAAACAGCAGGAGTAGTATATGCTGCTTTATGCCAATGTTGCCAAAGCTACTACATTGGTAAAACTGAAAGAATGTTTAAGCAGAGAATTTATGACCACCAATACCAAATTAGTAGGGGTAATACCACAAATGCTTTGGCTAGGCACATTCTAGAATACCCCAAACATAAATTCCAGTTTACAGTATTACAACAAATGGTTAGGAACATTACATGTGGGCCCTGGGAATTAAAACTTGAAGAACAGGAACTTGTTTGGCAAATTAAAACATATGCACATGTTCCACCAGGACTTAATGAATACTGCTCAATAAAATGTATTCTGAAATGAAAAGCCCTACAAATGTGAAATTCAGTTGTATAACAACTTTTCTAATACTTGAATGAATTTATAAATATTTATTTATACATACCTATCAGTATATATTTATACAAATTTTAGATTTCCATTTGTTTGAGTTGTTCAAGTTATCTAGCATTTAACAGTATTTAGATTAATTTATACACACAAGAAAATTAAGTAATAAGACTGATGTGTTGTGATTTTAAAATTGTTGCTGATTTTTAAAAATGCATTTATATTTATTTATAAATACGTTACCTTGTATAACACTGGCTCTTTAAATTTCTCAAGTTATGTTAATTGGTTTTATAATTAATTATCTCATCTTAATTGATAGTTTTATTTTAACTGAGGACTCTTGGGGTTTCTTTGTCTGAAGAAGTTCATGTATTTCCTGAACGAAAGTGCTAACAATAAACTGGTTGGAATTCTACAGCTTGCTGCCTATCTTTGTTTTTGTTTTTGGTTACAAGTTTATTTTTTGTTTTGTGTTAATTAAACAGCATCCTACCATCACCCAGAATGATACCTCAATACAAACAGAAAATGAGTGACTTTACAAATTGGCTTAGTTTATGGTATCATTCCAAAGGGATCCAGTACCCGACAGCCTGGGAGGACATGACTGACAGACAAGAATGCTTTGCCAGAGGTGGCCTTCATCTTTCTCTCCTGAGCTTTAGCCTTCTGGCAAAGGCTCTTGCCTCCCCCACAGTGCCTTTTTTAGGCAACGTCATGAGCACAAAATTACCAACATGAAAAATTCTTATAAAAGAAATTTAAAGGTCATGCTGCTAAATGCTAGGAGTCTTAGCATGAAACTGCACTCATTGTAAACATTCCTTGCCCTGGAGGATTTTGACATTTGTGCAGTCACTGAAACCTGGTTCAAAGCTGTGCACAGCACCCCAGCCTTACCAGCTTACACATCCTACCATACTTTCAGACCCAAATGGAAGGCTACAAAGGCAAAGGAGGTGGAGTTTCAATATTTATCAAAAACATACACATCTCCACACTGGTCAAATGGTATGACGCACAGGAGACACTAAAAGTGCAGTTAACTGTAGACAAAACACCTATTCAAATCATAGCTAGTTACAGACCCCCAACCATGACTCAGGATGCCCATTCCACCTATCTGGACTTACTTGAATCCATCTGCCATGATCCTGGGTGACTTTAACTACCCAACCATAGAGTGGAAGACCTATTCTAACCCAAATATGAATGCCCAGAAATTCCTCGACTTCGGCAATGCCAATGCATTGGATCAGCTGGTATGAGAGGTGAAGCTATCCTGGACCTGGTCTTAACCAACATGAGTAGCCACTGTAGCACTCCTACGGTGTCAAGCTCCTTGGTAGGATCTGACCATAAAGTAATCACTTTTGAAGTAACCATCTTCCCTGACCCCCCCCCCCCTTGTCAGGGTCAAACGAAAAAACTTTTCCAAAGCTGACTACAATCTCCTCAGAGCAGGCCTAAGCAACTTCACAGCCACCATCCCTTCAGTTGGAAATAGCACTAATATCCAAGCCTACACCAAAACACTATATGAGCACCTACATAGCTGTATGGACTCAGCAATACCTGACAGGACCAAGTCATCTTCCTCAAGGAAGAGTAAACCTGTCTGGTGGACAGCAGCAATAAGCAAACTCTATAATAGAAGGAAATAATTGCTGTTCAGGGCCAAGAAGGAGCAGGTGTCAAGCTGGAAGCAATCTCTCCTTTGCATGAACAAGCAAATAAGGTCACTGGTGAAATCCTCTAAGGCTAACTTTGAGTCCAAATTGGCCACATCCAGCAAGAACAATCACAAGGCCTTCTTCACACCCAAATCTGCTCTGAACTTGTGGTCAATAACACCCCATACACAAACACCATAGATATAGCCAACCTGCTGCCAGACAGTTTCAGTGAAAATTTCACCCTCTGTCTGGCCCATCAGTAAACCAGCACCTGCACCCCCACATCACCAGAGAGCAGGTCCTTAATGCCCTCTCAAAGGCAAAAAATACAGTCTCCATGGGACCCAATAACATCCCTGGTTGTATCCTACATGAACTCAGGCATGACCTCTCAGCTCCATTAGACACCCTATTCAACCAAAGCCTGAGGACCAGCTTCGTCCCAGCTGAATGGAGGACAGCCACTGTTATCCCTCTACACAAAGATGGAGCATCCACTGACCCAGGCAATTATAGGGCCATCAGCCTAACTAGGCTGATCTGCAAGGCCATGGAACACATTATAATGGACCTTATAAACAAGGACATTGGCAACCTCCAAATGCTTGATCCCACACAGTTCGGTTTTGTCAAAGACAGCATGCCTGTTAAACTTGGTCAACTTCTTTGAAACAGTCACCAAAGCCATGGACAAGGGGAAGATGGTGCACACCGCCTACCTTGACCTAGCCAAAGCCTTTGTCACTATTCCCCACTCAGACATAATAGATAAACTTTCCCAGGTAGGCATCAACCCGTATGTTATCAGATTGGTAGCTAACTGGCTCACTGATAGAACCCACACAGTCAAAGCAGGGGAAGCCACCTCTAGTAGTAGACCCGTCATGAGTGGTGTACCCCAAGGATCAGTCTTGGGGTCTCTACTGTTTGGGATATACTTTTCTGAGGGGCAAGCCAAAACCAGTGGTCTGTGGCTGACCAAGTTTGCAGATGACTGCAAGCTGGGCACTGTCTTAAATTCCCTTAGTGATGTGAACATCCTCCAAGAGGGCCTTACCCAAACTAATGACTGGTGCCAGAAGCATGGCCTCAAACTGAATGCCAAGAAATGCATCATTATCCCCTTTGGGGAAAATGTCATCCCCACTAATTATCACATTAATAACATGCAATCAGTTGTGAGGGACTTGGGCACCCAGGTTGACAGCAACCTGACTTTTGACCACCACATTACCTCTGTTGTACAGAAGGCTTTCTACATGGCCTACCTCATAAATAAGGGTATTTCATCCAAGAACAAGGAGGTCATAAGATCCCTGTACTCCTCCCTTATCAGACCCATTATGGAGTACAATGCCCCCTTTGGCATGTACCTTGCCAAGCACATGCAGCAGTTGGAGAGACTACAGAGGTTCTTGACCAGGAATATCCATGGTTTCAAACACCTATCCTATACAGATAGTCTAAAAGCCCTGCTCCTCTATTCAGTCTCATACAGACTGCTCAGAGGTGACATGTGTCTGGCATACAAGGCCATTTCAGACCCAGCCTTGATGGAGTTGCTGCATATCCATAAGAGAAACTCCACTCATGCAACCCATTTGCAAGGCCTTAACCTGGTCTGTGACATTAATAGAACTTGTTGGCGGGATAGATTTGTGTCCCAAAGACTCCCCCATCTGTGGAATAGACTCCCTCTCCTTGTCAAGCAGAGTACCTCTCTAGCCCTCTTTAAGAGGATGGGAAACAGAAAATATAACCCTGGAATTCCACCTGTGCCCCTGCTGGACAGGGGAAACAGGTGCTGTCTTTAAGGGAACATGGACGAAATTCTTGGCTAGGCTTATAAGGGCCTCTGGGCCAATAGCCTAGTATCATCCTATGAACCTATACATTATTCTGTACTTTTTTCTCAAATATTTTGGCCAATAACAGACATGTGACAACTTTTTTATAAACAACTATAGCCATAAAATTGATAGAAATGTTGTCATAAATATAAATATAAAAGACAAAAATGCATCAATAATATCTAAATACATTAAAATTCAACAAGATGGGATTTACTCCCCCTCCAAAGCAAAAAAAAAAAAAACATATCTCATCAGGAAATCTTTTATGTAAAATTAATTAATTCAAAACAGGCTCAGTGCTTAAGAAGATTTGGATTGGAAGAAATGTTTGAGGCAACTTAAGTCAGATGCATGTTATTACCCTGGTTTAAATGAGAAAGAGAATTTTAATTTGTTTTTAAACCGGAAGCAGCTTAGGCATTAGCCTGAGTCATGTGATCAATTCAAATGGTATTTAAGTGTTTGTATGCATTATTTACCTCAGTCTGAAGAAGTTCCATGCTTGGAACGAAAGTGCTGAGGTAATTAAACTTGTTTGTATTATGATTGTTATACACTGGAATTACTAATATTACTAATATAAGCTTAAAGACGTTAGCTAAAGCCGACACGGACAGTTAAAATTAATTTAAAATCAGATCAAGAGATGAAAACATTTATCTTTCTTTCTGTATGCAATTTCTCATGCCTCTGTGCATAATGTATTTATTTTTATTTATGTAATTGATTAAGTGACAAATGATTAATGGAAAAGTCCAACTGGGTAGATGCCCATTTTAAGTGGAGGCCTGCGGAGAAAAGCTCCAAAGTTTTATAAAAAAATTTTAGAAATAATAACTTTAAAATTTTCAAAAATAATATAAAATATCTACATTTTAAACAATTATACCAAATTAAACATAACATGAATAAACTGGTCTTGCGTTTAACTTTAAAATTTTCAAAAATAATATAAAATATCTACATTTTAAACAATTATACCAAATTAAACATAACATGAATAAACTGGTCTTGCGTTTTCTTGGATATTTAACAAGGTCCTAGATGAGAAGGAGTTGTATTTATCTTAAATAGGTAAATAAGTACATAAACAAATAATACAATAAAATAAAACAAAATATGCCCTGTGACCTGGTGTCCATGAAACAGCAATGTGAGATGGATTTTTTAAGCACTGGAACTACTGCACTTATAACACAGCGACTTTGTTGAGCTCTATTAGCATCCCTGATGACTACGAATTGCAAGGCAACTGAGCCTTGTGACCATTTACGCCTGGCCAGCACCCACCTTCAGGCTATACCCTCTTTACCCAGGATAGCAAGAATAGTCAACCCCAGAGTAAAGGGGTACCCATTCAATCATTTAGGTTCCATATGAAGGATTATGTGCTTAACCTGTAGGGGCAAGTCTGCTCCAGAGGTGGAGGAGATGATGACTGATGAATGTTTCTCCATCATGTTTTATTTATTTACTAGTGAAGATTTACGTTCCTGGTTTTGTTACTTGTGGAGAATTATTAGACTTGTGGAGATACAAGAGATCCAAAGCAAACGGATCAAGAAAGGAAGATGAAGAATCAAGAGTCTGTGAAATACTAAATAAAGGGACAGTGCATTCAGCCTCTCCTGGTAACTCAGTCTCTTTAAGCCAGTGATCTTTTATCAAGAGTCTGTAAAATACTAAATAAAGGGACAGTGCATTCAGCCTCTCCTGGTAACTCAGTCTCTTTAAGCCAGTGATCTTTTATCAA
>NC_056731.1:213221290-213248790 GCF_019279795.1 Protopterus annectens
TATCTCCATTGTAGTAGAGTCAATTGAAGATTTTAGCTGCCTAGCCATGTGGTCTTCAGAGTGCAGCAGCAAGGTTAGGCCTTATAGATCACAGACAGTGTAAAACTTTAAGGTAAGGTAGAAGAAATATAGTTAATTTGGCCTCTACTTAACAGCTGATAATATTGAATAGTTTGGGTTTTGATGCTGAAAAGAATTCCTTTATTCCAATGAACGTCCCGAAGCTCTGAGAAGTATAAATCTAAGATAAGACTAAATGTAGTAGGGAGCTCAGTTTAGATGCAGTTCACCAGGCGTCCACCATTTTGGAATTCCTTGTGAGGTTAAATAATGCACCTGCTGAGTCTGTCTGCTATCACGTTGGAACTCCTGGGAATGTGCGTTGCTAGAAGAAAGCGGTTGGTAGCCATCGCCCATTGCCATAATCTCATGGCCTCCTGGCAAAGGGGATAAGACTTCATTCTGCCTTGCTTGTTGATGTACCAGACCACCACCATGTTGTCTGATTGAATCACAATGATCTCAGATGGCAACAGGGGATGAAATGCTTGCAACGCCAGAAGCACAGCCCTTGACTCCAGAACATTTATATGCAGATGGGTACCCATTTCGGTCCACGTACCTTGGACAATCTTTCCCTAAAATAGGCCCCCCCACCCCATTAGGGAGGTGTCCGTGGTCACTGTGGCCGTGGGCTGTTGGGGGGAGAAGGTACGGGACCATTGAAGCAGATTCCAAGACAGCCACCAATTTAAGTCCTGCTTGCACCTGTGAGTTATCCGAATCTCGGCTGAAGGAGGGAGCTGAAAAGGGTACCACTGAGTGAGTAGTTACCACTGTAGAAGCCTCATGTGAAACCTGGCCAGGGGAACAATTGTAATGGAGGCTGCCATAGAACCCAACAGCTGTAGAACCGAGTGAGCTGAGGATTTCTCCTTTGAGAGGATTAGAATCAATTGTTGTCTCAATCTTTCAATTCTGTGCTCCGGAATGGATGCTCTGCAGTTCTTTGTGTTCAGGAGGACCCCTATGAACTCTGTGGATTGAGATGGGGTGAGACTGGATTTTTGCCAATGTATGGTTATGCCTAGCCTTTCTGCGGTGTGAAGAGAGAAAGCCAGGGCTTTTTCTAATAGATGACTGGGGGAGGCAATGATGAGCCAGTCGTCTAAGTATGGAAAAACCTGGAATCCCTGTAGTTGTAGGAATGCTGTGACGACTGCCATGCACTTTGTGAACACTCTGGGGGCTGTACAGAGTCCGAAGGGCAGTACTCGGAACTGATAATGACTGGTTCCCGCATGGAAGCAAAGGAATCTCCTTGACTGTTTGTCCACTTTTATGTGGTAGTACACATCTTGAAGATCTATAGAGCACATCCAATCGTCTTTTTCCAAAAGTGGGAGGATAGACTGTAAAGTGACCATCCAGAATTTCTGTACCTTTACGAATTTTTTTAACACACTGAAATCCAAAATTGGTCTCTAGTCCCCGGTCTTTTTTGGCACCAAAAATAGTCTTGAGTAGAATTTGGATCCTATCTGGCCTCGTGGGACTGTTTGGATGACTCTTTTGCTTAGCAGCTTTGCAATCTCTAATGCTGCCTGTACCCTTTGACTGGGTAGCATGTCGAGTAATTTCCTTAAGGTGGCGGGATAAAGATCGAACAGAATATGGTAACCTCTGGTTATTACCTTTTGTGCCCAAGAATCGGTGGTGACGGTTAGCCAGGCAGAAGGGTACAAAGAGAAATGAACCCCAACCACTTCCAGAGGAAAGCAGTTGGGCCACTCCTCAGGAGTGCTGGTAGGGTTGGCCAGTGAAAGGATCCCTGGAACCCTGGTTACACGGACCTCTTCTGCCCTGAAAGGGGCGTCTTCCCTGAGAATTTCCCCCTCTGCCTCTAGGGGAAAAATCGGCCTGTGTGTCATGGAAGGAGCCCTGAGATTTTTTGTGCCATATCTTCCCACTCTGCCCATTGAGGGGAAGAGTAATGGACACCCACGGCAGAAAGGGTCTTACTGTCCTGTTCACATTTAGCCAGTGTGCTTTTAACTTTGGGACCAAACAACGAAGAGGCTTCAATTGGAGCATTGATAAAGGAAACCTTGAAGGGTTCCGCGTAATCACACAAGCACATCCAGGCAAGTCGTCTCAGAACAACGCCTGCACCTACTGCTCTACCTGCTCCTTCTGATGTGTGAGAAATGAGATGCATGGAGGAGTTAGAAATAGATTCAATGGTGGCTAATTGAGAGGCCACTTTGTCACGGACCTCATCAGACACAGTACCAGCCAAAGTTTCAAAGAGCTCAGAGATTAAGTCTCTTTGAAGCCTGGTAAAACGTGACATATAGTTCAGAGCCGTAATAGCAAAGGCCCCTGATGCAAAGG
Source organism: Protopterus annectens (assembly GCF_019279795.1). Lineage (NCBI taxonomy): Eukaryota > Metazoa > Chordata > Ceratodontiformes > Protopteridae > Protopterus > Protopterus annectens. The sequence goes on from NC_056731.1 coordinate 213,223,685, forward strand.
TACCCTTCCCAATTCTGTCCAGAGCCTGAGACTCTCTGTTGGGCGGATGAACAGTCTGGCTTTCTTCATCCGCCAGGTCCTTTTTAGTTGCGGCCGCCACCACCAAGGCATCTACCAGAAGACCTTTGGACCAATGGGGGTTGCTCTCAGGAGGGGACAAAATTTTATCTGGCCTCCGGGGAATGGCCTCAACTGTGTCAGGAGCCTTCCATGCACGCTACACGATGAACCGCAACAGTTCGTCGGCAGGTGAAGTAATCCAGGAGGTAGGGGGCCGGGCACGAAAGTCCTGTAGGAACACAGACTCTTCAGTGGTCAGGTTAGAGGGCTGCCAATTACCTCTCTGTTTCAGGATTTCTAGGATATCTCCGAAGGATACCTCAGAGGGTGACCTAGAGGACCCTTCCCCATCTTACAAGTTTGTGTCTTTGGTGAGGGACTCCTCAGTGGAGTCCATGTGTTTCCTCTTACACAAAGACTTTCGATGAACTTCCTCAGAGGGAGAAACTGGGGAAGACAGCTCAATAGGGGCCTCCTGTGGGGGTAAGTCCTGAGGCTCTCGTGCCCAGTGTTTTTGTGTAAAAAGTGGTGGCACTAATAGTATAGAAACGTCAGCTGATGCAATAGTCTTCTCCCGACTCAGAGTCCCTGGACGGCTGCAGAAAGCCGAAGAAGGGGCACCACAGTTAGCATCCTGAGTAGTGGCAAGAGAATCCTGCCACAAAGGCAACTGAGGCTCCTTAGTGAGATCCAAAAGGGGAACTGCAGGGGAAGACTGTGCTATAGTAAGGGGCTTCCAAGACAGTGACAGGGGCTCTGATGAAGAATGGTCACCTCCCGAGGAAGTACAGGTCCTGGGAGGAAGAATACCTCTAGCCAGACGCAATATTCCCACAAGACGCTGCACATCATGTTCAGAGAGGCTTCTAGTGTATCTCACAGACATAGCTGAAAGAGAATCAGGTCTATCCAAAGTCGGAACAAGTTTGATGCCCACAACGGTGGGAGTTTGTACCGCAAAAAGAGGAGTTGGCATGGCCTGAACAACAGTAGTGTGCCCCGAGGGAACCATCAGTGCCAAAGGTAATGTCTGCACCGATGAGGTCAATACTAAAGTGGTAACTGGCGGTGTCGAGAGAGTCTGCAACAGAAAGAGAATGGTCAGTGAGTAGTCGGTGCAGAATCGATAGTCTGAACCGAGAGGGAGACTGGCGTCGACACACCTATCGGCGCTGACAAAAACTGCATGGACTGTACTGTCGATGCCGATGAAGGAGTCTGAACCAAGAAGCCCCTCAGTTCTGATGCTGTATTACTCGGTGCCAAAAAAGTAGATGGTGCCAATGGACTCGGAACCAAATAACTAGGCTCCGAAATCATCGGTGCCGAAGAGCCCAAATTCATAGTGGAAAGCTTAGGTTTTTTAGGTCTCAGTTCCATAGGGCCTCCAGCCGGAGAGGATGGAAGAGACTTAGATTTTTTTATAATCATCACTCCTTTTCTTGTGGGAGCTTGGAGGGAATGAGACCTCCGTCCCAGGAAATAGCCTCTGAAAAGGAAGATTTAAATAGCCCCTTTAAAATCAGCTTATTCTTTCTTTCAATGACAGTCCTATTAGTGAAATTCTTACAAATCCTGCAAGGCGGGTCAACTGTTAAATGAGGCACACCCAAACAATAAACAAATAAAGAATGTGCATCAGAGAGAGGCAATTTATGGCCACATTACACACATCTTTTAAAACCTGGACTGCCTTTTTTATCTGTCATAGTAAAGAAAGGGAAAGAAGGGTTACCAAAAAGGAATTACCCGAAGGTAAGGCCCAGAAAGATTTACCAACGATGGTAAAGGGAAAGAAATACCTCGTCGGTAAGAGAAAGAAAAAAAAAACAAAAAAAAAAACAAAATAAGAGCACAAGGAGTAGTCGCTAGGTGTGATAAGGTAAGAGATAACTAAATAACTACTTTTTTTCCTCAAAATGTTTAGTCAAATTTTTGAAAATATCAAAAATGTGTACTTAGCTCAAGAGAAGTAGCCTGACATGACCTAACTGTGACGCGGCAAATGAAATCTGAAGTAACAGGGAGTGGGGAATTATGGGTAAGAGTTTAGCTCAAGAGTTTGTGGATGACACGAGCTTGGAAAATGGCCGGCTTGGTTCCGAGGTCGGAACCGATACCCATGAGTAAGGAATGAACAAGGATTAACATCATCAGATCTTGGGTTTTTAAGTCATCTTCAGAGAAAGAATAGCTTAGCAGTGGACAGTGTCCAAGATGGTTGTTGTGAAGGTGACAATTTGGACTAGATGAGAGGACAGCATATTCTACTTGAAATTCCCACAGATTAAAGTCAAGGTGTGATCCAAAAAGAATTCCAAGACATAGGAAACTGTGAAAGGGTCATGGATATTCAGTCATTAAGTGATGGGAAGACCAAGATGCTCCGCTGCTGACTGGTTTCTGCCAATATGGCCAAGTAATGATAAAGACTTGTGATGAAGAAAAGGTCAAAGAAAGCACCCCATATTGAAAAAAATGATGATTATCCATGCAGAAATGGGGACAATTATTGTGAACACGAGTTGCTGTCCATCATATCTACTGATAAAAATCAATTACTCACAATAACTGTACTAGTGTTTGGGTAGTGACCATGTAAAGTTTTACACAGATCATATGATGGCTAAAGTCACTGAAGTTCAAAATGGGAAAAAGCTTATTTAAATACTGAGCACAACAAAAAGACAAAAGAAAAAAAAACAAGCTGCACCACTTTCTTCACAGCACAGCTATCTTTATTAAACAGACTGTGAATGAGCAGTCCACCACTCATTCAGAAAGAGCAAACAAATATTCAGTTAGAAACTGGTCCAACGGAGAAGAATAGTCAAATGGTACTGACTATTTCAAGGAAGGAACCTCTCTGGGTGATGTATGGAACACATATGTTCTGCATAGAGATGTTCCATGCTGGGAAAAACGTAGAGCACCTTCATCCTAAAGGGAAGCTAGATGGAATTTGAAGACCAAAATTGCTGAGGGAATGGAGCAATGGTAAAAACATCCTTGGGTCTAGCAAGACCACAGTTGTAAGAAGGGGTATAACATATGGCAAGCTTTCACTGCTGCTCAGGCATTCTTTTCTTATAGAAATCTGGTTCAGTTTTGGGAGCAGAAAATGTAGGGGAGTATAAACCCTCTGTAATGGATAAGGTCATTCCCCTCCTTTAGAGTTATTCAGTGATTTCCAGGATAAAACTACCAAAAAAGCCCTCATTTCTAAAATATACATCCAGGATATTTTTTTGTTCTGTTCCACATAAAGGGAGGTCAGTCGCCATCAAGCCATCTTACAAATGCTGCCAATAATATTAAAAGTCCTGGCTACTAAATCCTTGAATCCAAAATTGCAATGAGAGAAAAATATAATTTACTCATGTTCAGGACTTCTACCACCTATATATGGATCACGAACTTGAGTAAAGAAGAAGTCCACAAAGACCTGACCACCACAAAAATCAAAAAGTGGATCAAGATGGGAAAGGTAATTAAGAGACTTTTAAACCAAGCTAGTTATACAACAAATCCTCTTGCCAGCCATAAATGGGATTTTGTTTGCTTGTCATGTTGAAGGGTGACCTTTGGGAACTATTGTGTACACGTTTATTTATTTATTTATTTATTTATTTATTTCCAGTTTGATGACTGGGGAGGTCCACTGGGCTCAGGGAGCCCGTTTTCAATGGAGGCCCAGGGAGAAAAGCTCTACATTACATAGTGTATTCAAAGATACAATCATAGTAAAGAAAACACAATTAAAATATAATTTTGTGCTAGAGAACAAAAATAAATTCTTTGGTTACATAGTATCAAAATATTTAGGATGGCATCACATAGTGTAGTTACAGATAAATCATAGCAGAGAAATCATGGTTACAATTCTATTTTTAGCTAAAGAACAGGAATAATTTCCTTGATTATATGGTATCTAAAATTTAGGAAGGCAATGGAAACTTAATTGTGAGGGGGAAAAAGATTAAGAAGAGAAACAGAGAGAAGGTGGTAGAGGTTATTAGTAAGCTGTACAGTTGTGATATTTACAATATTTACATTTAAATAAAGTTAGCTATGTAAATTTACATTAGTTACATAAACTCCATTCTCTGTACAATCAGTTCCCTGTTTATGCTGTCTTTGTACACAGGTCATAGATGAAAAGGGTCCTAGCATCAGCTTATCAAACTGGTTAACAAATGAAAATGCAAATACACAAATGATCACTACTGGTTAACAGTGCCTAAACCATGACAATTATGACTCCCTTTGCACTGGTTGGTCCACGTCCAGAATTCTAACATTTTTGCTGCAGATCTGCATCAGATGACTGAACCTTTCATTGTCCAAGACTTCAATCAGCTTTCACTTCTTCCTCTCTAACCTGGTGACTAAAATCTTCCAGACTGTTCCTGGTAGATTCAGACACGCCAACTAGTGTCACCTTTTTCTTCCTATATCACTCATATCACTGTCCTTTAATGTGTACAGGGATGATATATTGTATCAGTTAACCAGTTCTTCCCCCTTCAACTACTTTAACTGCCAGAGCATGGTTCTGCAAGGTTCTGACCTTGCCTGCTCCCTTGGCCCATTGTTTGTTTAGTGCTTTACCTCCTCTCCGTCCTCTCATCGGGTGCCCTCTTTTATGTAGCTTGCTGTTCCACATCCATCTCTCCATTCTCTATCTTTCCTGAACAGACTATTCACAGGTATCTTCACGTTACACTTCCTGTTGTCAATGGCACATGTTTCTAATACATCAGCAATGCCTACCCTCTTTGCCAGCAAGACTCCTTTATAGAAACACTGTGTGGGAATCATGGCATTTGTTGTATTAGTTTAGAAATGGGTTTGTAGGGTTCTTACATTAATGATGTGTATTTCCCTCTTTTATGCAGTTATGCTTAATTTTATATGAATTATTCTTTTTTTAATAAATATTCTCCTCCTCATTCCTACCTAGACTGCTTACACAGAGTACAACTGCTCAATCATGCTCTTATCACCCTTCGTTGCATCTTATTGCAGCACTGTTTATATTTTGTTACACATTACAGACAAATTACATCATACATAATCTCAGTATTACTACAATAAATTCAGAGCATCCTAATAAGTGTACCATTGTGGGATGGATGTTACATTTGATAGCATTAGTTAAAAGTTAAAGTACTATCAGTGTAAATTTCCTCTTGAAACAATCACAAAAATGATTTGCATAGGACTTCCATATGGCATCTCCATGTATGCATGCTTGCTCTGCTCTACAAGTTGCAAAAAGTAAATAACTGGTGCAGAAACAGCAAGTGGTTGGAGATTTTTCTACAACTGGGAAGGTTGCTGATGATAGGTTATATGACGGAAAAAACAAAACAAAGCAAAGAAAGGCTGCTAATAAACTGAGGACTAAGAAATGGCATACTTGTTCCTGTTTGACAGTGAGATTTTGGATGTAGCCCACAAAACTCGCATTACATCTGCAGCCAGAGAGATGATAAAATAAATGTAGGGAGCATGTTTTTCTTTCCTTAATATATTCTAAACAAGTAATAAATGCCAAAACATGTACAGTGCAGTCATGTTCTAAAGAATATATAGGGGTAGCAAACGCAAAAAGCAACAAGACACCATTTGTAGACACACTGATATTACTTATAAGAAGAGCCATGAATTTAAAGGGATGCCGCAGCAACAGAGGCCAGAATGGAAGCAATCAAAGAACAAATACATCAGGAAGATTGGGCAAGGAGAAACAAATATTTGTTTTAGTGGCATGGCACAGAAATTTTGAAGGAAATTATGTGGAGAAATTTATAAAGGAGCTCTTAGTTGACTGGACTGGTCTGATGGAATCAGAAATATGCACTGGGAAGATGTATATATTAAAAGAGAAAACTTTGGCTGCTTTGCGGACCAGGAAAACAGCCAAAAGTAAAAGTGATTCAACTATCCACAGAGCAGGACTACAGGAACAAGAAAAATATGTTTTTGACAACACTGAAGCAGTACATACTGAAACAACTGAAATTTAAAATTGTAAACCCTATCATATTGAAAATATTTTACACAAGTACCAAGACTTTCTTGGATGCAGAGAAATTATTAATGGAGCAAAGTGAATACCAGCAAGGCAACAGTGATATGTTAATGAAAGAGTTGGGGGCAGCAATAAGAGATCCAGACAAGTGGTTGGATCACCAGAAACCTGCAAAAGGAAAGGCAGTCCTGGATACCTTCCCACTGACTATGGCCAGAATGGTACAATGATTAAAGGAGGCCTATGTGATCATGAAAGAAGTGTCTATTTGGCATCCCTGAAGTGACTGCATTTGAATTCACTTTAAAGGTGAGATTTTATTTTTTTTTCTTGCATTTTATCATGTCATTAATTTTTCCATATGATTTTGGGAATGACATTCCAACAAGCAGATGCTGCAATTAGGATTTTATTTTCAGTAGTAGCAAGTTGTTAAGTTAGTTAAGAGCACTACAGATTTGATGTTTGCTCTGGGAGTGTTGATGGAGAAGTACAGAGAAGGTCAGAAGGAGCTGCATTGTGTTTTTGTAGACTTAGAGAAAGCATATGACAGGGTGCCTAGAGAGGAGTTGTGGTATTGTATGAGGAAGTTGGGAGTGTCAGAGAAGTATGTAAGAGTGGTACAGAATATGTATGAGGGTAGTGTGACAGCGGTGAAGTCTGCGGTGGGAGTGACAGATGCGTTTAAGGTGGTGGTGGGGTTACATCAAGGATCAGCTCTGAGCCCTTCTTATTTGCAATGGTAATGGACAGGTTGACAGATGAGATCAGACAGGAGTCCCTGTGGACTATGATGTTTGCAGATGACATTGTGATCTTTAGTGAGAGTAGGGAACAGGTGGAGGAGACCCTGGAGAGATGGAGATATGCTCTAGAGAGAAGTGGAATGAATGTCAGCAGGACTAAGACAGAATATATGTGTGTGAATAAGAGGGAGGATAGAGGAATGGTGAGGATGCAAGGAGTAGAGGTGGTGAAGGTGGATGAGTTTAAATACTTGGGATCAATAGTTCAGAGTAATGGTGAGTGTGGAAGAGAGGTGAAGAAGAGAGTACAGGCAGGATGGAGTGGGTGGAGAAGAGTGTCAGGAGTGATTTGTGACAGACGAGTACCAGTAAGAGTGAAAGGGAAGGTCTACAAGAGGGTAGTGAGACCAGCTATGTTATATGGGTTGGAGACAGTGGCATTAACAAAAAGACAGGAGTCAGAGCTGGATGTGGCAGAGTTAAAGATGTTAAAATTTGCACTGTATGTGACGAGGGTGGACAGGATTAGGAATAAGTATATTAGAGGTTCAGCCCAGGTTGGAAGGTTTGGAGACAAAGCCAGAGAGGCAAGATTACGTTGGCTTGGACATGTGCTGAGGAGGGATGCTGAGTATATTGGGAAAAAGATGCTAAGGAAGAAGCTACCAGGTAACAGGAAAAGAGGAAGGCCTAAGATAAGGTTTACAGATGTGGTGAGAGAGAACATGCAGGTGGTTGGTGTGACACAGCAAGATGCAGAGGACAGAAAGAAATGGAAACAGATGATCCGCTGTGGCAACCCCTAACAGGAACAGCTGAAAGAAGATGACGAGCAAGTTTTTAAGTTAGTCTCTCTAGAGATATCCCATCATCCAACATAACACAGCTGCTACCTCTCAAGCAATCTTCTTTGAAGTGGGGACGGTATCTGTTATGTAGTAATTTGTAGGTAAGGGTATTTAACAGTAATACAGTTTTAGCAGTCAGTAACAGCTAATAATATTTAGAGAATGTAGTACAGTGGTGCTTTGTAATTGCTGGACAGATGAATAAAGCTGAATAGTTTATTTTCTGTGGTTTAAAGTACAGACCAAAACAGACAGGACATTAAGCCAGCCCATGAAAACACAAAGGATTCTCCAATCATTTGGTGTCTATGTATAGGACAGCATGATTGTTTCCTCTTACCTTAAACCACAGTGAAACTCTCAGTATAAAGAAGGAAGGTCAGTGGAGAATTTCTGTTTGATACAGTGATGTTTAGCTCAGTCATTCCTAACTGGTTCTGAAAACTTTATCAGACAGGATTTAACAGAAATGATCACTAAAAGAGTAGTTTATTGATAGCCAAGTAGATCTCATACATTAGACAGACTGAATGCTACTCACTCTACTACCAATTCTTCTAAAGCCCTTCCATGACCTTTAACTGAAGAAAAATAATGTTTTAGCAAAGCTTACTTTCATTTGGGGACGGAGGAAAGGAGAGTGACAGTAGACATAAACCCTGTATATTTAAGTAAAACCTTCAGTCCCCTGTATTCCTCAGCATTAATAGCAGTACTATTAAATAAAACCAGTGAGGCACAAACTAGCAAAAAATACAATTATGATCAATAATTTATTATGATACTTGGAAGATGTACTTCAGTTACTTATAGGTTCATAGGTGTTTACTAGATTAATGAACACAAGGGCCTTTTTAAGCCTGGCCATGTATTCCAAATCTCTGACAAGTTCTGGCACCCTTAATAAGGGTATCCAGGGGCTTGGGAGCTGAAACCTTTACAAGCAGGGGCCTGGGAGATGAACCATTTACAGGCTGCCTGTGTCCATTAGAGACAAAGGTGCCAAACTAGGGATGAATTTCCTGTTCCCCATCCAGTTGTCCAAGTTACACTTGAATTGGGATAGGGAGGACCTTTGCTTCACATGGATGGGGAGCCTGTTCCAGAGAAGGGGTAGTTTTTGCAATACATACCTGTCTCTCCAGCAGGTCCAATTTATATCACAGGCAAGGTTTAAGTCTTTAGGCTGATTACTAGGCTAATGGCGCAAGAGCCTTTACAAGCCTAGCCAATACTGCCCAGGATATGACAATATTATATCTTAATTCTCCAGATATGGGATGGGGTATTATAAGGGTAGTGGGTCTTTGGGTGTTGGAGTCCTAAGTCATTTTACAGACTGCCTCTGTCCATAAGGGACATTATTAGTACCCTGGTAGTGAACGTATGGTTCCCTATCCATGTATCCAAATTATTTTTGAGGAGAGTGACAGATGGGTTTTGTTTTACAAAGTGGGGAAGTTTATTCCATAGACGAAGTAGCCTCTGGGATACAAATCTGTCTCACATAAGGTTCAGGTCCATGGAACATGTAACTCTCACATAGTTTTTCTTGCAAATATGTAACATTTTCATCAGAGCTGGATTAGAACATGCCTTGTAAGATAGGCATAAATCAAAAAGAGCCTGAGTCAATTTTTCAAGAACAAAGTTAAGGTCCCAGGAAGGAGGAATAGGCTTCCTGAAAGGTCTAATATGAAGGACACCTTTAAGGAAATGTGTTTCTGTAGCATACCACTGTTGTTCCTGACTTTTAGTGGAGAATGCTAAATAGTGTGTAGCAGCTTAGTAGTTACTATTTTTGTCTTCATAACCCTTATAGCAATACATAATAGTGTAGTGTAGTGTATGTTATAATAGCTTGGTATCAACTGCAGTTACCTTTTTGTTTTTTTTTCTCTGATATCCTTGAATTTTGTGTTGTTCATAGAATTGTGCTGTTTCTTACAAGATATGCTGCTCCTCCCCTGCATTCTCTATCTCAGTTACTTGGTAATCAGAGTGTTTTAAAATTTCAGACCTAATATTTACCTCCTTTTCCTTTTTACTTTCAGTCCCCTCAGCAAAAGTAACATCCTGTGTCTTGGCCAACCTCCAATCAACCCAAGGCTGTCTTGTTGCCCTGCACTGTGAGACCCTGCGTTGGTGGAACACTACACTAGTGTATGTTAGAGTTGTATTTAATCTGTCCTCCAAATAGAAGGCTGTTTCCCCTTTCACTGTACGTGTGCACACTACTGTCCGCCCATTTCTCTCTTCCTATAGTACTCTTAGGACAATTACTTAAAACTAATTTATCTTGGAAAAAGTTTACCTATGTTCCTGCAGCCCCTTTTGTTTTTCCCTGCAGAAGTGGTGGTCCTTTTCACCACTCTGTACTAGATTAGTAACACGACAGTTGTAATTATTAGGAAAGTACAGCACCACACTGACCTGGAATTAACTTAGCTTGGTTTTCCTGTTTTCTTTTTAGCAGCTGGCTTAGTCCAGTTTTTCTGACTCACAACCTTGCATTACTTTGTGTCTAACCCCCTCCCCCACCTTGAACCTGCAAACCTCCCCTCCCACTCCTGCTTAATTACAGAGGTATCAAAAAGCCTGATGTAGAAAGGCACCAACTTTTGACTTAGCTTTTCTGTCTTGCTTCATAGGAATCCCCAGTAGTGTGCTTGCCCTCTAGGTAGCCCACTGCCCTCTAGGTAGCTCCATACTATTAGTGCATCCAAGTGACCCACCTGCCCACTAGGTGGCTCCATAGTATTAGCTTTAGGGTCTCCAAATCCCTTTACCTACTGTTTGTTCTCTATCACACTGTGGTCCCAGTATAACCATGCAAATATTTCCTTATATCACTCTGCTATAATCCCACTTCTATCTTTTTTAAGCCTCTTACCTTCTTATATATCTCACCACACTTACCTTCAGACTTCAGCACTCCACTGATTAATTGTTCTCCTCGATCATCTTCTTCTTTTGGCTCTACCTGCTCCGTTCGCCCTGCGGGCTCACTCCACTCCCCTAGCCTGCCTCTAATTCCCACCCACCCCCTGTTGTCCTACACTTATTATCACCTTGCCACTCCCCCTCATCTGACACCACTCCCACTCATCAGAATCAATCAGCATTAACCAATCATTCACAAGACTCAGCCCTATTACTCAAACTCTCTCCAGTCTCTCACTATATGCTAATTATAAACACCCAACTCTATTTTAAACAAGCATTACTCAAATACCCCTACAATGCCTCCACATACTTTTAACAAATCTTCAAACTCTAATCCTATTTACTGCTTAATACCCCCACTTATAATTCTCTCTCTTCTCACAGCCTATGAATATGAACACCTCCCTGGCACCCATTACCCTAGAACCAAAACTAGTACTACTAATCAGCCACATAATTCTAACCAACCACTACTCCCACCTCTCATGAAACTCTTGTAATGCAAAAACTCAGCATCCCATTCGTGCTTCATATATTAATCCTAGAACTAAATACTACCATAGACTCTTATTAAAACGCCAGAAACTTGCTATTAGATTACTACTTAACTTCATAGTGAATGGTGACATCCACCCTAACCCAGGCCCAACCCCACCTGTTACTATCAACCCCACAAATAACACACATACTAGCCTACAAAACTCAAATAATGCCCCCAACTCACTCCTAATGTGTCATCTAAACATTAGAAGTATAAACAAGAAAATGCACTACTTATATGTCCTCCTGGATGTCCACTCCCCTGATATACTATGCCTTACCAAGACCTGGCTCAAGCCTACTACCATTGATAATGAGATTATACCCCCAGGGTACAATATATTAAGACTTGATGGCATCTCTAAGAAAGGAGGGGGGGATAGCCATCTTGTATAAATCCATTCTGGAAATATCCAAAACTAGTACTAATCAACTACCCCTACCCCTTAACTACCCTCCAACAACCTCCTAAAATTGTTGCTAACACCTTTAACACTTTCTTTATAGAAACTGTGCAATCTCTAGCCAGTAAGATATCTCCCTATACCCCAAGTACCACCAACCCCACACCTGATAATAAGATCCCATATAAGCTTGATCCAGTACCAACATCTTTTATTAAGTCCCTACTTAAAAAACTGAAACCCACCACCCTTTCAGCAGACCTACTACCTGCAGAATATCTCCAAAAAGCCACTAATGAAACAGCATACCCCATATCAATTTTAAATCAATAGACCTACCCACAAAGCTTATGTCCCTCACATCTGGAAAATCACCCACATTGTTCCTCTTCATAAAGGGGGAGATTCCATTGAACTTTCAAATTATAGACCTATAGCCATTCTGTATCCCTTGGCTAAAATAATGGAAAAATGCATCCACAAGCAATTTCTTGCCTATCTGAATCAAAACACTCTCCTAGCCCCCTCCCAGCATGGATTTAGACCTTGCCATAGTACAACCTCAGTCCTTCTCTCTTTCTCCCATACAATAAATCAAAACCGTAATGACAAAAAGCTCTCCTCGGCCCTCTTCCTTGACCTATCCAAGGCATTTGATATGGTAAATCACCAGCTACTCTTAAACACATTAAAATCACTCTCCATAGGTAATCTAGCAATTACCTGGTTTCATTCTTACCTAAGTGACAAGCAAGCTGTACTATGGAAGAATAACCTATCGTCCTTTTTACCAGTCACCCTTGGAGTCCCACAGAGATCTATATTAGGTCCCCTCCTATTCTCCATATTCATTAATGACCTGTACAAAGTCATCCCTGATGCAACTTGTATTCAGTATGCAGATGACTCAAACCTAATCTACTCTGCCACCCCCTCCACAGATTTACTATCCTTGTCCCAAATCACTATCAACAAAGTGGAGAACTGGCTCACTGGTCACCAACTACTATTAAACCCAAATAAAACCAAACTATTACTCCTCTCCCCCACTCACAAGGTCCCCTCACCACCTCTCACCATAATATCTAACAATGGTACCATAATTTCCCCAGAACCTAGTACTAAACTACTGGGAGTGATCATCGACAACAATCTCAAGTTTGATGCTCACAAAGATAAAACTATTAAAACAGTTAATAAAAAAATTAGGCTCTTTATACAGGATTAAACCATTCCTAACCCCATCTGCTAGAGCTGTTTTTGCCTGTACACATCTGCTATCAACCTTTCTTTATGTCTCACCCATCTTCGTAAACCTAAGCAAATCAAACCTTAATAAATTGACTAGGTGCTACAATAACATTGCCAGATTTGCCACAGGATCAGCTTTTAGAACCCATCACTGCCTTAACCTTCAATCGTTAGACTGGCTTGAACTACCCTATCCACTGTAATATAACCAACTAATAGTTGCTCACAAAATCCTCTACCAACCAGTCAGCACATCCATACTGAAAAATATTATTACCCCCTACCTTAACCAATCCCTTCGCTCTTCCAAAAAATTGCTAGTCAAGACTGTTAAAACCAACAATTCAGCTGGTGAATCACTATTCTCCAACTCTGCCAGTAAAAACTGGAACCTACTTCTGTTGAACTCACCAGTGACCCCTCCTTATCCCAATTCAAAAAATCCCTTAGGAAATACCTATAAATGCAGTGGCTTTGTCCCTGTACAAACCCTGACTAACCTCCACTCAAACATAATTCATAAATGAGAACCTCATTACAAGAATAAAACTCTAACTCTCTAACTGTTTAAAATTCTGTGCATCACCCACTTACTGGAAAGATTTAAAGTTAACACTACACCACATATGATAACCACCTTAATATATGTGTTTTCCTTTTTCAGATGAAATATTTAACTATTTCTTTCTCATCTACTTGCTTCCAACCTTTGCTGTGTGTATGTGAGAAAAACATGTACCTGTGTGTACATATTGTTAAACAAGTCTCAGTTTTGTGATAACTCACTGTAATAATTTCACTGTATTTACACTTGTTTTTGTACATTTGGAGCTGTTCTCCTCGGGTCTCCGCTGAAAATGGACCTGTATCCAGTCGGACTTTCCTGGTTAACAAATGTAAAATAAATATATATATATATATGTGCACACACACGCAAATTTCCCATATTTTTAGATGTATAGTACAAATATAGATTTTTCCAAATGGACTTGCCTTTTGCGATTTGATAAAAGGAATCCACTTGCACTGAACAAGTTCTTGCCGATACAGTTTTGTGAAAGATCCAACATAGGACACAAAGGCAGCTGTAAGTAATACGTCTCCACACAGGGTCTTTTCTTGGGCTTCAAAGTGATGGATTGAATTGGCCCAGCGGACATTTTCAGCCTAAAAAGAAAAAAAAAACATGATTCTGCCAGATGTTAACATTTCATGGTGCTTTCAGCTGCACTGCTCAACAGAATGCATAATGACTTAAACTGTCTTAAGTACATCCCAACTACTACAGTCTGATTTCATATTAACATTATTTATTTACTGAGATTTGATTACCTGGAAAGTCCGAATGGGTAAAAGCCCATTCTCAGCAGAGGTCCAGGGAGAAAAGCTCCACATTATTACAAAACATTTTAAGATCAATAATTTTACAATCTTCATATATAAAACAAAAACATCTGCAGTTTAAATAATTATAACAATGTAGACATAATATAAAAACATTAGGAATTGCTACAATTCATACAACAATCATTTAATCCATCCATCCATCAACTCCTTTTTTCCCATTTTGCATAGGGGTCGGGGTGTCACTTCAACAGTGACAATCATCTTGAGCCAAGGTTTACACCGGTGGGTGGCAATTATTTAATATTTAGTGAAATTTATGACAGTTTGTAGAGAAATTAAAGGTAAGTCAGTCTAATACAAATAGGAACTGCAATATGAAGTGAGGAAAAACAGGCTTATGTTATATTTAGAGAGTAAGACAAGGAAAAGAATTTGATAGAAGTAAGGAAGTAAGTGAAAAAGGGAGAGTAAGGGGTTATAAGGAATGAAAATGTACTTGCTCAAATTTAGAGATATAGTTTATCCTGGTCTTGAGCAAGAAGAGAGGTAGATTCTAGATAGGAAGTCTTTCAGAGTGGTTTTGAAAGATGGAAGGGAAGGTTTTGGGCTGATGAAGGAGTTCCAGCCCTTAGCAACCTTGTACGAGTACAGACAATGCCCAGCAGATGTGATAGGTTTGTAGACAGACAGGAATTTTTGGTCACTTGATCCCAATCACCAAATGGGAACACAGTTGTGAAAAATGTTTGTTTATTTTTTAAACACATATTGAATTATCACTTGTGACATAGGAAATTTTACATTTATATAAAAGCAATCAAATTGTATTAACAAGTTAAAGTCTGCAAACATTATTCTTCACATATATTGTTATATATCATATACCCTAAGCAACATTATATAAATTATTGAATTCCTGCCTTTTATTAAGCAAGAAACATCTTTATTAAACCATCACTTATGACATAGGCAATTATACATTTATATAAATGAAAACTCACACCGACACAATTCTAGTTGCAAGCATTTTACATCACAAACCACAACGGCACACTCCCAATTATAAAGTTTATACATCACTTATAATCTACTCAATAATTTTCAGTCAACAATTACATAGCTCATTTAAGTTATGTCTGCTTTTAAACCTCATTCCTCCCATGTATGTACTATTTCCACAATTCCCATTTTTCCTATGCAGTTTGCTCCTGGCCTTTTTCAAAGATCTCAATTCCAGTTGTTTTATCTCTGTTACAATATTCACTACTTCTAGTATACCTGAATTAGATTTTAATTTCCATTTTCTAGTAATTGCTTTTTTGGCAGCCACCATAATTCGACACAGCAAGGACATACCATGCCTAGGCAATTACAATTCTGTATCATAGCTCAAAAAAATCATCTCCCTTGTCACACCAATATGCCCACCCAGCATCTCTGACATTGCATCCTGCAGAGAATCCTTAAAGTCTACCAACTCACCGCACTCCCATAAAATATGCTCCCAATTAACTCTTTCTTTACAATCACACCTCCAACATTTGCTGTCTACCCGAGGAAAAATTTTCTGGCATCTACTTGGGGTATAAAAATATCTATGTAAACATTTCTGAGCAAAAATCCTAATCTTCTAGATTTTGTTGCATATTTAGGAGACATAACTATATTCCCCATTATTCCTTTGTGAATTGCTTATCTGATCTCTCTTCCCGATCCTTTCTAAACTCCTCTGATTCTTACAGTTATAGTGCAATATTTTATATGCTCTTATAGTTATTTGTTTTTTAATAGCAGCTTCTGTTCTAGATTCTACTAAAAATTCTACCAGTGCTGGTCTTTTGTTTAGGACCCGCTTTCTCTTTGTCTATATTCTGATATCAATCCTTGATAGGGAAGGCAATATTGAACATGCAGGCCAAATAAATTCTAAGCATCTTCCCATTCTATCATCTTTCCCTCCCTAGTTATTTGCTCCCAATACCTTGGTTCCTTTGCCAGTTTTATCCAATAAATTCCAATCCTTGCATATTGTCTATATCCTTAATTGCACTCATCCCTCTCATCAAAATCTCCTTTTTACATTCCTGTGTTTGCTTAGTTCTTAAGATACTTTCTGCTACTTTATAGCTATAATATTCTGTATGATTATTGATATTCTTCTTAAAGGCCTGCATCCAAAATCCTAATCTCTCCTTCTTTCTTGAGTTTCCCCACTCTTTCATCATCATCCATTTCCACTTTGATATATAGTTTTCTGCTTGTGCTATGTATAGGAGTCTTAACTGTGTAGCTCTGAAACACCCCTTCAAAGCAGGTAATCCCAGTCCGCCTTGTTCTACTGAAATAATCACCCTAACTCACTTGGCAATTGCCATCTTTCCCTCTGAGAGAAAGTCCTTCAGCTCTTTGTTAATCCACAATTAACCCTCTGGTTTGTAAAAACATGCCTGACATGTGTATAAGATTAATGGGACTAAAAATATTTTAACTGCTTGTATCTTACTATCCATATCCATATACAAAAACTTCCATTTTCTCAGTTTTTGTATTATATTTTGAGTAGAATGTTTTTTTAGTGATGGACAGGCAGATGGATGCTGGATAATTTTATAGGTGTTAAAAGCTGTTTATATGTTAGTTTATTAGGCAGTTCCAAGCTGTGTATATGTTAATTGATGAGGCAGTTCTAACCAATTTAGGCTTTTTAGTGATATACAGTGGTGGGTTCTGAAAGGGGTATTTGCTGCAAATTTATCAACTTTGTTACGTCATTCAAGTTTTAATTTTTGTGACACCTGGAGGTTAGTGAGGATGGGAGTGCCATAAAGAAGTGTGGGGAAGAGATAAGCAGTTTTACTTTGCAATGGTGACAACGTTTTGGGCTCTGTAAAGCATCACTAGTTTTTATGAGTTTTTATTATGCAATTTTGTATATGCAGGTCACATGTAAGGTTAAAAGCCACTATAACCCCTAATAATTTGCTATGAGAATTGACTTCAGTGGTTGTATTATCAAGAGAGATAACTTTAAATCTTGTTTACTCATGAGAAAGTGATTTGGGGAAAAAAGTAGTAGTTTGGTCTTTTTTTTGGTTGAGCATGAGTTGTGAGTTACAAAGCCATATTTTGGTGTCTGTTAAAGCTTCCGGAGTAATTTTTGGAGGTGTACCATGTTGTCATACGTGCAAATGACAGTGGAATCATCTGCATATTGTATTAGGGTGGCCTGTTGTGTGGATGTATAGAGGGTATTGGTGAAAATGTTAAAGAGAAGGGGACCAAGGATAGAGCCTTGTGGTACACTGGTGGTGACTGGAAGGTAAGGGGAGAGCATGGAGTGTCATTTTGATGAATGATGCTTATTGGGTAGGTAGCTTTTGAATCACAGAAAGGTGGGCTGAGATAGACCTAGTGAAGCCATTTGAAGTAGAAACTTGCTGTGACAAACTGTGTCGAAGGCTTTAGACAAGTCTAGAAATAAGGAAGAGACAAGCTTGCTGTTATCTCTAGCTTTATTGACAATATGTATATAGGTTAGAAGGGCAGTACTAGTAATATAGGAAGGACAGAAGCCATGTTGCATAGGGGATAAAAGATTGCCTAGTAATTGTTTTTTTATACATTTTTCAAGTATTTTGGCAAGGGGAGATAAGACTGCTATAGGTCTAAAGCTATTAATGTCTGCTGAATTTCTTCCTTTGTGCAGAGGGATAATATGTGACTCTTTCCAGAGAGAGGGAATGTGGGATTCCTGGACTGACTTATTTATAAGGGCTGAGGCAGGATAGGCAATGCTATTGGCTGCTATTTTTAGGTATTCGCTTGGAATGTCATCCACTAAACAAGAGCACAGTTTAAGTTTAAGAGTAGTTTTGTATACGATATGAAGGTGAAAAAGGATGTGGTGATATGTGGCTGCTGGACAGGGTTAGGATTACATGTTGAGGAATTCTTGGTTAGAGATGCTATACTATCTATAAAAACTGATATAAACTATAGTGCAGTTTTGAGTGGTGAGTTAAGTGGAGAGGGGTTTGGGTTAAATTTTTGGTCGGGATGTAAGATTTCTTTAATGGATGTCCAAAATTTTTAGGGTTGTGTTTAGTATTCAATCCCAAACGGAAAAAAAAAAAAAAAAAACGAAAAAACACCACGGGAGCAAGACGTAGGCTGTAAAATCTTTTATTCACAGCCGATGGCACTGGTACCTTGACCTTTCACCTTCAATGGATAAAATGCAAAGTTCACAGCCATTCTTTTATACCAAATCAAAACCCTTAAACCACTAATTAACTTAAAGTGACATAACCCTAATTTAATAAATACACCTTCAACATCACAAACCACTTAAATATTACAAACATTTTTAAATTTAAACAATAGCATATTATAATGTTCCATTTTCTTACTTTGATGTTTGAAAATTAGAAGTTATGTACCTACCATAACGTTCCATGTTAGTTGTCTTCTCTCGCCTTCTTTCTTGCTGGATGGGTTCGGAGCCGATCCTCGGCTCCGACTCGGCACTTGCTTTAGCTCGAGAACTCCTTTTACCAGCTCGAGGCAACCCTATATCCCATGATGCAAGGCGGAACTACCTCAGATCTCGTTTGGCAGCTAACTTACCCTGCTAAAGGTTATCCTAACCAAATTAGGAACAAAGTTTCCTAAAAGAAGTCCTCATAACAAAGATCCAGAGGAAACAAACTATTAGGAACTCTTCAAGATCTGTCCAGGCCAGGGGGAAGGAGGGAGGGACGCAAGAAAGAAGGCGAGAGAAGACAACTAACATGGAACGTTATGGTAGGTACATAACTTCTAAATGTTAAGTTGTCAATCTCGCCTTCATTCTTGCTGGATGGGACAGCGTCCCTAGCACCTGAATCCCGGGTGGCTCAACGGAACAGACTCTTGAGAACTGTGGAACCAAAACTGGCCCTATTTCTGGAGGCCAAATCCAACTTGTAATGAGAAACAAAGGTATGAGGCGTGGCCCAAGTAGCTGCTGCACAAATGGTATCAATGGGAAGTCTATCCTGAAAAGCTGCAGAAGTGGATAGACTCCTGGTGGAGTGTGCTTTTGGCTTAGAAGATAGTTGTTTGCCTCTGAGAGAGTACACATAGGAAATGGTGGAAGTCAACCATCTGGATAAGGTCACTTTAGAAACTGGAAGACCTAACCTGTTTTCTGCATAAGAGACAAACAATTGGTCCGATTTTCTAATTTGTTTAGTCCTATGCAAGTAGTACCTGAGCTGACGATGGACATCCAAAAATGCAATTTCTGTTCAGCTCTGTCGAATAGTTAGGGAAAAGACTGGTAGATCTATAGATTGGTTAATATTGGTTTGAGATACAACCTTGGGGAGAAAAGAAGGGTTAGTTCTTAACGATACCCTGTCCTTATGAAAAACCAAATAAGGTGAACGAATACAGAGAGCTTGAATCTCGGAAACCCTTCTTGCAGAAGTGACAGCCAGTAAAAATATAGTCTTCCACGTCAATAACTTCAAAGAACATGAAGCAGACGGTTCGAAGGGAGGTAGTATCAAGGATGCCAACATTAAGTTTAGATCCCATTGCGGAGGAGGATGCTTTATAGGTGGCTTTAGGAGAAAAACTCCTCTCAAAAAGGCCTTGCATAATCTATGAGACATGATGTTATTGTCATGCAAGCCAACATGATACTTGGAAATAGCAGCCAGTTGTACTTTGACTGTAGATGACGAGGATCCCGAATGAAAAACCTCCGCTAGGAAATCTAAAACAGAATGTACGGGAGCAGTAAAAGGATCAATATTTCTGGAGTTTGCCCAAATCGAAAATCGCCACTTGCTAGCATAAATAGTCCTAGTGGACGACTTCAAAGAAGACACTATAATGTCTCTGACTGAGTCAGAAATCATTGGTAGCCTGGCTAGGGAAGGAAGTGGAGCAACCAAGCAGTGAGGTTGAGAGAATGAATGGCCCGGTGCTGCTGACCCGACTGGTGGATCAAAAGATCCGGAACTGGGTCCAGATGCCAGGGCTGCACCAGAAGGTGATGATGCAGAGACGGAAACCAAATTTGTCGAGGCCAAAAGGAGCAATGAGGATCAATTTGGCTCTCAAAACGGTGGCTTTCTGAATGACTTGTGGAATCAATGGAAAGGGAGGAAAAGCATAAAGAAGTCCCCAAGGCCAATCCTGGGTTAGAGAGTCTCTCAGGGGTTGGCCTGGAATCGGAAATAGAGTGAAATAGTCTGGGCACTTGTTGTTTTGAGGGGTAGCGAAAAGATCGCAACAAGGAGTGCCCCACTTCAGAAAAATCTGATCCACTACAGATTGATTGAGAGACCACTCGTGAGGCATCAGAATAGATCTGCTTAGCCTGTCCGCCAATAGGTTGGACCTGCCGGGGATGTGCGTTGCTATCAGAAACCGCTGAGAAGAGATCGCCCATTGCCAAAGTCTGAGAGCTTCTCGACATAAGGGATAGGACCTGGTTCCGCCCTGTTTGTTGATGTACCAGACCACGGACATGTTGTCCGTCTGTACTGCAATAGTCCAGTGGGAAGAAAGTCGTCGAGGGCTTGCAACGTTAAAAGCACTGCTCTCATCTCCAGGACATTTATGTGCAGATGGTATTCTATGGGTTGCCACGTCCGTGGACCATCCTGCCCTGATAATGCCCCCACCCGATCAGAGAGGCATCCGTGGTGACTGTGGCAACTGGAGGAGGGGAACAAAGGGTCGGCCCTGATGAAGAAGAGGGAAGATATCCACCAGCCCAGATGAGCCCTGCAAGACTGTGTCACTAAGATCTCGTGTCTCATCGGAAGATTGTGATACGACCACTGCGTGAAAAGCATCCACTGCAGGAGACGCATGTGAAAGCGAGCCAGTGGTAGAAGAACAATGGCCGCAGCCATTAGACCTAGAACTTTCAGGACAAACCTGGCTTTGATCTTTTTGCTTTGTAACAGAAGCCGAACAAATTTTTGGATGTCCAGAATTCTTTGATCTGTTAGTCTGGCTAACATTTTGACGGTATTTAACTCTGTGCCTATAAAGGTGATAGATTGGCAAGGCAGCAGAGAAGATTTTACGAAATTTACTGAAATTCCCAGATTCTTGCAAAGCTGAAGGGTGTAGTCTCTGGACTGAAGAAGCTGACACTTGGTGGTGGCGGAGAGGAGCCAGTTGTCCAAATAAGGAAACACCTGGAATCCTAGACGTCTCAGGTGAGCTGTGACCACTGCCATGCATTTGGTAAACACTCTGGGGGCTGAAGTGAGGCCAAAGGGCAGGGCTCTGAATTGGTAATGACTGGTCCCTAGCCGAAAGCGGAGAAACCTCCTGGAGCGCCTGTGAATCTTTATGTGATAGTACGCATCCTGAAGGTCTATCGGGCACATCCAGTTGTCCTTGCCCAGAAAGGGCAGAATGGACTGAAGCGTGACCATCCAGAATCTTGCCTTTTTGACAAATCTGTTCAGATTGCTGAGGTCTAATATTGGTCTCCACTCTCCCGTCCTTTTGGGGACCAAAAAGAATCTTGAGTAGACGCCGGATTCTACTTGGTCTGCCGGCACTGTCTGGACGGCTCTTTTTTCTATGAGTTTTGAAACCTCCTGTTTTGCCAAATCCCTTTGACCGGGTGAGATGTCTGGAAGGGATTGTAGAGGTACGGGAAACCTTACGAAGGGGATCTTGTAACCCTCGGATATAATCGACTGTACCCACTTCTCTTGGGATAGAGATTGCCAGGCTACTGGGTACAGTGAAATCCTTCCCCCGACTGCCTCCAAGGGTGGACAGTCGGGCAACACCTCAGGGATGCTGAAAGGGCTTCTCAGGAAGAGACTCCCTGTTGCCCTGGTTCTGAGGACCCCCCCTGCCTCTAGGGCGGCGTCTATTATTGTTACCCCCTCTGCCTCTGGGGGTAAACTGACCACGTGTGTCCGGTGTAGCTCCTTGGGCTTTACGGAACCACATCTTCCCCTTTCTGACCCTTGGGATATGGTCTAGAAGGAGTGGAAAATTGGACTCCAACGGCAGAAAGAGTCTTACCGTCCTGCTCACACCTGGTCAAGGTATCCTTTACTTGAGGTCGAACAAAGCCGAACCATCAAAGGGGGTATTAGTGAAGGACGCCTTAAAAGGGTCCGCAAAATTACACAGCCGCATCCAGGCTTGGCGTCTAAGAGCAACTCCTGTGCCTGCGGCCCTGCTCGCTCCATCGGCCGCATAAGATATGAGCCGCATGGAGGAGTTAGATATGGAATTCAGGATAGCAAGCTGTGAGGCAATCTTTTCCTGAGCCCCAGCAGCAGAAGGATCCTGGACTACTTCACCCAGTTCCTTGAGAATATCTCGTTGAAGCCTGGTGAAGTGACAAAGGTAATTCAGCGAACGCATAGCAAAGGTCGCTGAAGAAAACATCCGCTTTCCATACCTGTCCACGGTCCTAGAGTCCTTGTTAGGAGGATGGACAGGTACTGAAGGATCCGCCAGTTCCTTCTTAGTGGCCGCCACCACCATAGCATCCACAGAGACACCTTTGGAAAGGAACTGTTTATCCGACGGGGCCGTAATGAACTTGGATGGTCTTCTGGGGACAGGTTCCACAGAATCTGGAGCCGCCCACGCCTTCCGAGCCACTACCTGCATGAGTGGGTCAAAAGGCGGAGACACCCAGGAGGTGGAGGGTCGGGATCCAAAAGCCTCCAGGTATACTGACTCATCCTCGGAGGGGTCAATGGAGGGCCAATTCCCCCTCTGTTTGAGGAGCTCAAGGATGTCTGAAAAGGAGACATCCTCAGAGGGGACCGTGGGGAACCCTCCGACTCATCTAAGTCGGTATCAGATGTAGTAGACTCAGGGAGTCTGTGTGTTTCCTCTTACACGTCCTCTTCCGAGGGGTTCCCCTGCAGGGTCAGGAGAAACCTCGGAAGAGGAGGAAATTCCCAGTGGGGAAACCTGGGGCGATGGATCCCTGGGCCTGAGAGCAAGAGGCTGGCAAGAGGCATCTGCAGGCACTGATGAGGGAGGAGCTAGAGGGATGGACCGATGACCAGGCTCAGAGGCCAGGACACTCCTCATCACCTCAAAGGCTCCTCTCCCCGGGAGACCAGAACATACCCGCTCGAAGAGACAGGAATGGTCGGCTCCAAGGAGAGAGAAGGCTCGAGGCGATGTCGGCGCCGAGCTTACCAAAGCGAAGCCCGAGAGGGAGAGCGGGGTCGGACAAGGGTCCGATGCCACTAGCCCCTCGGAGCCGACAGTGGAAACCCGACGACCGGATCCCTCCAAGGAAGGTCTCAAGGAGGAGATCCGAGACGAGGAGCACGGAGCCGAAGGATGTATCGGCTCCGGCATCGAAACAGTCGCTGTCCCAAGAAGCTCCGGCTCCGAACTCTGGTGTGGAGTCGGAGGAGGAAGTTCAAGAATTGGGGCTATAGCCGAAGTCTGTTGAGACGGGCTATGGAGCATTTGGGCCAGTGCCTGAGACTTCAACAGCCTGCTTACCACCCTCTCCAAGTCGTGGTCAGACAGCCTGGAAGATCTCGAAGATCGGCTCCGATGGCTCCGCTCCGACAAAAGAGGAGATCCCGGGCAGTGGATACTCATAATAGAGGGGGACCGAGATCTCTTACGGGTCGAAGCCATCGGAGCCGAAGTCCCTAGAACTCCAGATGGAGCCGAGGATTTCTCAGCTCCGATGCTGGATAAAGTGTCAGCTCCAGCCGGAGCCGACAAGGCCACAGTAGTCAGGGTATCGGAGCCAGCCGGCACCGAACCCACTACTCGAGTAGAAGAAGTATCGACTCCAGCCGGAGCCGATATCGGCTCCGACAGAGCCGGAGCCACCGGAGGAGGCTTGGACACTGTAGCCTGAGCCTTCGGTGGCTTAAGAGGTTTTCCTGACCCTGATTTAGGAGGAGAACCTTCAGGTTTAAGTAAACCTCGGAGGATGAGTTTGTTCCTCCTTTCCTGCAGGACTCTCTGGCTAAAAGCATGACACAACGCACAGGAGTCCTGCAGGTGCAAAGGCCCCAGGCAATAAACACAAGAAGTGTGACCATCTGTCAGAGACATTTTCTGACAGCACTGGTCACACTTCTTGAAGCCTGAGACCTTGCCTTCTTTTGACATCCTAAGAGGATAGAACACAAACAGTCCCAACAAACACACAAATTAATCCCTTACACAAACACACAGGAAGGGATAACAAAAGGGAACTAGGCCTGACTAAACTACTTTAGATTAAAACTTATAAAAGTTTATAAAAAGGTTGAAAAATAGGGAATAGGGTGGGCTGTAACTAATTACAGACTACACTAACACTAACAGGGAAAAATAAACCCCTAACTACACTTTTTCTTATTTGACTAAGAAAAAACTTACCTCAGCTGGCAAAGGAGACCTCTTTCGCTAAGCGGCAAACGAGATCTGAGGTAGTTCCGCCTTGCATCATGGGATATAGGGTTGCCTCGAGCTGGTAAAAGGAGTTCTCGAGCTAAAGCAAGTGCCGAGTCGGAGCCGAGGATCGGCTCCGAACCCATCCAGCAAGAATGAAGCCGAGATTGACAACTTAACATTATAATTTAAATACATCTACTTTAATGTATTTAAGTGGTATGTGATGTTGAAGGTGTATTTATTAAATTAGGGTTATGTCACTTTACGTTAATTAGTGGTTTAATGGTTTTGATTTTGGTATAAAAGAATGGCTGTGAACTATGCACTTTATCCGTTGAAGATGAAAAGCCGAGGTACCAGTGCCATAAGCTGTGAATAAAAGACTTTACAGCCTATGTCTTGCTCCTGTGGTGTTTTTTTGTGTTTAGTATTCCTCTGAAAGTTATCATAACATAATTTTCTGTCTTCATTTATTTGCTTTTTAGTACGACTGCAAATCATTTTGAAGTTTTCAAGATATTGA